>NW_026057588.1:25382216-25472665 GCF_023721935.1 Panthera uncia
GCCCCAAACGGCCAACCATTGCTGCCTAGTCCTGGGGTGGAGGGAAGAATTTGTTGTTGTTGTTTTTTAGTTGAATGCGTTTTTAAAAATCTATTCACGTGTGAAGTGCAGCCTGCCTCTGCCACAGAGGGCATGCTTTGCAATCTGAATCGGCAAATTTGTTAACTGACTGTTGAGCCTAATGTTATACCACTATTCTGCCTCTCGTTAGCAACACAAATTACGGGCAATTAGCCGGCTGACTGTTCAAAGGCAGTTCAATTTCATGTATAAAGAGAACTATATAATGCTTAATGTATCTATCAAATGTAATAGCCCAAACAAAATTAATGATATGAATACAATGAGTGCTTATATGGGATAATTACAAGGTGTCCATCACGAGGAGTGTGCCACAGAGTCAGACACACAATTCAGGCAAACAGTCACCAAAGTTGTCGAGGCTGGCCCAGGCTATTTGGAGAGAAAAGTCACCGTGAGGCAGAAGGCGGCTCAGCCGCTTCCAGCGACAGGGCAGGAAAGGCAGGCCGCTGGGGTGGCTGAACAACACAAGTTGTGGCTTCAAGCCCTGAGTGCAGTGAGACGGTAGACAAGTCCCCGAGACTCCATTTCCTCATCTGTAAAATGGGAACAACGGCATCTACCTCTCAGAGCACTCACATAGCACAACACAAGCAAGTGACAGACAAAGAGCTTGGCGAACTCCGCAGGCCTCGCCCAGAGGAAGGCGGTGATGCTGTTGATGTTACTATGATTACATAAGAATTTCCGAGGTGAGGCCCAGCAGACCTCTTCCCGCCCGCGTCGCTGACTGGAGTCGCGTGGCAGGATACAAACGACACTCCGATTTAATTACCACCTTCTTTTTTTTTTTTTTTTTTTTTTTCCTCCGGTAACTAAACATTCTCCTCTGCTCAGTATCCCTGGAATGGCAGGGCCATTCCCAGCGTATTACTTGCATATCTATAATTAAATAATTAAGAATTGTTCAAGCCCTTCCAAACACAACAAAAGGCGATGATTATTTCAAACCCACTTTAGGAAAAGTCAAGCCCCTATCAGCTCCATTTTTTGCTAATAGTTATGCAAGGCTGCACCGGCACCATTCCCTCTTGCATGCCAGCACACCAATAAATTAAGATATTCCTGGCCGCATCTGCACGAGGGAAATTAGAGCATTACCTGGTCCCCGCCAGTGTGCCAGCTCCGAGCGGCAGGCGCAGCCCACGCTGGGCGACCAGCTGTCTGTGAATGTGGTGTGTGGATCACAGCTCGGAGCCGGGGGATCTCTTAGGAGGCCTGCGCTAATATCACAACTGCCTCGCTGCAGGACTGTTCCCTTCACAGCACAGTATTCAAACACTTCTTCCGCCTCTTTCTTTCCAGCTCCGGACCAGGGAGAACCAGGACCTGGGGCCTCCGAGCTGCTCCCCGATGCCGATACGTGCTTGGCTGAGTTTTCCTGCTCGCCCTGAGTCCTCACCGGTGGGGAGAGCAGTGAGGCACTTTGTTTGCTGTAAACCCCAGCCCCGGCTGCCCGGGAGGAGGGGTGACCTCATTCCTGGTGGGCGTAACATCGCCAGGCACAGCGTCTTTGGCTTTGATGGGGACAAGTGGCCAACGCTGAGGTTCAAACGCCAAAATGATTCCAAAATCATTTACACGGGCACGAGACGACTGTCCCCAAAGGGGGCGAAGACCTGCTTCAAGGCTTCGGATCCAAGTGTGTGCGCGTCTCAGGAGACGATATTCAGCGTCCGACATGTTCCTTTAAGTCTGAATCCCCCTCCCCCTTCCGAGACCCCGACCACGACAGACAGGCCCTGGAAGCGGTCCCTGGCTTTAGACAAACAAAAGCAAAGAACGGACTGCCGCGGGCCTTCAGTTTGGCAAGTGCATGAGCCATCCAGGATGCAGCCTCTGTGGCAAACAGAGCCTGAGGCGCCGCAGGCCCGGACCAGAGCTGGAGCCTGGCTGGCCAAAAGCTACGGGGGTCCAACAACCGGGTATGGGTTGTGGGGATGGACAGAGGAGGTGCTTCGGTGGCTGCCCTGAGGCAGAGGACTGAGATGTGAGTCTCTGACACCGGGGTGTGGGAGAAGGTGAAGACATGTTCAGGGCATGTGGAGTTGGATGGCCAGTAGGCAACTGGCTGTGAGGGTGAATGTAAGAGAGAAGGAAGCCGGGCCTGGAGACCACCAATTTGGGGGTGCTTAGATATGCATGCGGACAAGTGTTCAGAGAGTGCTCAGTGGGGTCCAGTGGCCTAGGAGGACCACAAAAGCCACCAGCTTCCACAGTCAGGCGTCACTAGTGACCCCGGCAAGAAGTGTTTCAAGGAGCATCATGCTCTCTTTAACGCCTCCGAGTTCCCGTTGTGCTCACCACCTGGAGGATCTCTCTTCCCTCTCACGAACTCCTACTCATCCTTCAGAGGCCCAGCTCAAATGACCTTCTACTTTCAGACTTCTGTTGACCAGTCTTTAGCCTCACCTACCTACCCTCCCCACACATAACCAGGACAGGAAATCACTCCCTGACCCATTTGTACTACACTTAGGAACTTGCACATCCACATGTCCACCCCTCCCATCAGACTGGATGTTCCTTTAGAGCAGGGGCTTGGTTTGCTCTGGTTAAGGATCCCCTACACTCGACTCAAATCCTGGGACAGAGTTGGCAGACAAAGACAGAAGGTGTGAGGGGGAGTCTATTCCAAGTCTGGGGCAGAGTCTGAGATCCATGGATCTTCCCTGTGGCCATGAAGCTGATCCAGAGGTTGTATCTGGGGTCCACTCTCCACACCAAAGGGGCCAGTTACCAGAAGGCCATGGGAGTCCTGCATGATGTACTCGGGGCACTGGGATGAACTCTTCCTACCCTGGGCACACCTGAGGCCTCTGCACAGGTGGGTGGCAGCCAGCTCCGATCTTACACACACGGAGGCTAAGCCCCACCCCCAAAGGACAGAGCTCCCTTAGGGTTCCATGAGAGCCACACAGAGTGAAAACTGGATTCTTCCCCCCTTGCCTCCATCTGGGGACCAGCTGTAAATTGTGCTACACCCTTCTTGGGTTCATGAGCAGGTTAAACTCCACCCAAGCTGCCTTCATCAGTGCTCAAATGTGCTATATTCTTCTGGATATCTTTTCGGATTACTCCATTCCCTGCATTCTCTGTCCTGACCAAAAAGTATACTCTAGCATTAAGCACAAATCGCTTATAACATGAGAGAGGTTTTTTGTAGCTATGTTTTGCTCCCAAATAAACAGAAAGCTTCTAGCAGGCAGAAACAAGTCCTACACCTTTCCAATATCTTCCTTGATCCGGAGCCAAGTACAGGAGCTCAGTAAGCCTATCTGACAGACTCGTGCACTTAAAGCACCAGTTCACCACCCGTGGCAGACATTGCTAATTAAGCACCTATCTGCTCTCTCTGTGATGGATGATTCACTCCTAGAACCTGATTGCTCCTGCCCGTCTTATATGGTGGCTGTTCCCCATCAGCAATGAAGAAGCTGGGAAACGTGAGACTTCCAGGAGGCCCCAAGAAGGGGCTGCTCAGGGTGGCAATGTGCTTGGAGGGGGCCCCTTTCTGAGGCTCTCCCAGCCTCCATCTGTGGAAAGCTGACGAGGTCGCAGAAAATCAAGAGAAACAAAGAGGAGAACCACCATCCCCAGTTCTCAGTGTTTCTTCCAAGAGTCATGGCAACCACTCTTCCCCGCTCACCACTCCAGCCACCAGCCACTCAAAGTCCAGAGCAAAGGGAGAAACCCACTGCCCTACCTACGACATGCCCTTCTCTAGGCTTCTGGCTGCCCACCCAGCAGAAACCAGACAAAGGGATAAGACGAAAAGGTGGGCAACTCAGATGCAGCTCATTGGCTGCTTTTAATATTCCTTTATAAACATTCTTTCTTCCTCCTTTGCTACTTACTCTTCTCTGGGCTAAGAAACGTAGCTCAAGACCTGATCGGGGTATCACTTTTCAAATGCCCAAATCCCTGTAAAGGTTTAGTGTCTGGCTGTGTGCATTTTGCTCAGTATTAACATGTTCAATGGAGTACTTTGATTTTTTTTTTATCTAGACGCCAGAAGCTGGTGAATATATGCTTCATAGCTTCAGATAAACCTTTTGTTCTTCTGGGGCTGATCAGCTGGTAGAGCAGCGAGAGGGAGAAGGGGAGGGGAATTCACAGGGGCTCAGCGGTTTCAAAAAGTCAAATTACCTCTGAGCCATAGCAAGGCTGATAATTTAAATGAAAAAATATATATACAGGCTGCAGCACACAACACCGTCTCTGGTAGGACTTTTAATGAAGCCCCAGTTGTGATGACACTGAAGCCGGAACGCTACAGTGGGATAATTACTTGGCTCCCACACAGCTGAGTTCCATAGATGCATTATTAACGGCACATTCCTCGCCATAACGAGAGCTGAACAGAGGTAAGCTCCGCAGACCTGGGCGTCCGCCATTAGCGGCCTGGTGCAAACACAAATGAGTGTTTTCACAAAAGCATGCAAAGGTTGTGAAATTCCAACGAATCCAGGGCTTGGAGGTGGGTATGGGGTGGGGGTGAAAGGGAAGGGAGAAAAGGGTACAATATAAATATAAACATGTGTGTGTGTGTGTGTGTGTGTGTGTATTTGGTCCACGCAGACGTGGCCAGAGATGTCACCCTTCCCTGCACAATGTACTTGGAGTAAGGCAACCTGGGAAATTATGGAGTCAGAACACATTGATTTTCCCGCAACAGATCCAGGCGGCAGCCCTGATGAAGAATTACGGAGGAAATGCGATAACCTAATTCTCCTCCAACCTGGCCCTGCCGCTCCTGCAGCCCGGAGCTTACCTGGCTGGGGCCACGGGGCGGCGCCTCCTGACCTGGGCACGCTGCACAGCTGGGCTCCCATTTGGCACTTCCAGGCTGCCCCCTCCCCCTCCATTCCCAGCCCCGGTTCCCCTCCCGAGCCCCCCGGCGCTGGCTCAGGCCACATTTTCAGGACATGCAGGGATCACCAGCTGCCTCAGAGTCCAAGGGCCTTCCGGAAAGGGGTAAGCCACAGATACGGGTATTCTTGCTCCCAGCTCACCCCAATTAAAGCCAGGGACAAAGACACGCGTAGCATTGTTATGCGGGGCCAGAGGGATCCTACGCACGTCCCGTACAGAGGCTCTAGAGCACTGGGGTGATTTAGAGGAGACGGTGGGAAGCCGGTGCCCGGGCCCTGTGCTTCCCCGCGGTCCTCTCCTTGGTTTCGCTTCCCCTGGAAGCGTCTGTTTCAAGGTGACCCTGTTTCGCGAGTTAGCCCCAGCGTCCCCCGCCTGCTCACAGAACCAGGGGCCTCCCAGTAATTAACACCCGTACTTGATGAGGTCCAGCTGGCAAACTGAAGCGATGCCAGCATCCTCCACTCAACAACCTGGGCTCCTCCAGCCGGGCCCCAGTGAGGGCCCCTCCCTCCATGTCCATTCTGGCCACCCTGTCCCTGGAGGACAAGGCAAAATTCACCCATCTAGCATGGGTGTGCAGTAAGAAGTGGTTTATAACAGTGAAAAGCTGAACACTCCAACGGGTAATTTAAACTGTAGCAGTTCTGAGAACGAATCGGCAAGCAGCCACAGAAAATGATGGTGTAGACGTGTGTGTGCTGACATGGGAAGCTGTCACCATATACTGCTGGAGGGGAAAGGTTACAAAACAGTATGGATATTGTAACTCCATTTAAAACTAAACACTGTGTAAAAGAGTACACAGTGGTTCCATTTGTACGAAGGAACAAAACAGGCGCCAGTATCTTTGCTGTCTGAAGTCAAGATCATGGTTACTCTGGGGGTGGGACTAGCAGGGGGTAGGACGTGGTCCCCTGGGGTGCAGGCGATGGCGTGTCACCATCCAGTGCTATCTGCACTAATGGGTTCGGTGTGGGAAAGCTCAGCGAGCTTACGCTTATGACTTTGGAGCTTTTCTGTATGTAAGTTATGCATCAATAACAAGTCATTACATATTTATTGATATGTGTGCTTTTCTGTATAAATATCAAACTTCAATAAAATGTTTTTTAAAACTGTGTTTACACGTGTATGAACACACAGAGTCAGGAAAGGTAAACAACAAATTGTTAACAGCAGTTTCCCCCAGGAGACAAGATTAAGGGTGATTTCTATCTTTCTATTCATCAGCATTTTTTTGGGGGGGGGGAAGGAAAATACATTAAGTTGTGTGTGTGCGTGTGTGTGTGCGTGCGCGTGCACGCGTGTGTATGTTTTTAAGATTTTTTAAACAGGGAGGGGCAACTTGCCTGAAATTATAAGGAACACGGTCAATTAGCAAGATGAATAATAACACCCACCACACATCATCATCTATTCAACAAATAAAAGCGCTCAAATGCAATTTAGGACCTGTTCCGCCTGAGCCTTCTGGATGCGGGCTCTCCTAGAAAAACCGAGGCAGAATTCTTCTGCAGGAGTCCCTGGCCCATGAGCAGTGTGAGCCAAAACGTAAACAAACAGCTCTGTGTGGCAGTTCATCTCTGCAAAGCTTAAGAGCGGTCACCCACGCCGCCAGGAACCGGCCACGTGCACCCAGAGAATAGTTAGACAAAAGAAAAGCACGCGGGAAGTTCCGACCCACTCGGAAAAGGTGTGTGATCCCCTCCCAACCTCAGCCACAGCCCACCCACCCACACTGTTCCCCTCCCCTCCCCTCCCCAACACCCTCCTTGCTCATTTCCGATCACTTTCTGACACATCTATCTTAACCCCGCTATTCCCCATATGCGCAAATTCCCACTGATGCTCAAAACACAGGTGAGAAGAAATAGAAGGTAAGCAAGATGTCAGAGTGGGAAGAGCTCGTGGGGAAGAAGTTGGTCATCCAGGCGGATTAATCATCTGCCCCCAACCCAGACCGATATCCTTTAAATACCTAATCTAGATTTATTTAGAGGAGACGGGAAGGTTTTCGGGGGTAGCGAGTAGAAGGGGGGACCCCTGGTGGCGGCTGCAGGCTGTCGGATTCTGTCCCCAGCAATCCAGCTCTGACCCCAGACTCCTCCTGCCACAGCCGAACAAAAGCTCCGCAGGTTTATACACCCCACCCCTTAGAGGGTGTGCCTCATGTTTGGACCCTGCCCCTGCCTGGCCTCCTTGGAACTGGCCCTCCAAGAAGTCCCGCCTGGAGATACTTCCATGGGGTTGTAGCACCTCCCAAAGGTTTGCTACCAAACTCAACCAAGTCACTGTCCCTCCATGCTTCAGCTTCTTTGAAAAGTGGAAAATCGAAATCTGAGCCCTAGACTCTTCACAGGGAGCGGGGATGCCCTGGACCCGAGAACCCGTGAGACTGCTGGTGTGGCACCTAGAAGCAGGCCACTTCCTTCTGAAAGGGGACAGAGATTATTTAGCAAAGCACAAGGCAAAAAAACTATTTCCTACCAGAGGGAGGACCAAGAACTTTGCTAGGGGCTTAGGGGCAGCAATTTCTATCTGTGATGCTCTCCTAGGTCCCTGTTGGAGGAGCAGTGAGCTCAGGGCCAGACCAGCAGAGGAAGGAAGGCCTCCCACAGTCACCGAGGGGCCCCAAGACGCAACTCCCTACACCCCTTCAGGAGACCTGGTATGAAATGTCCTAGATTACTGGGGATGGGCCAAGCCAGCAGAATAGACCCCGAAAACAAAACCAAAAGCAGAGCAAAGCAAGTTCTTGAAAACTCCCTCCCCCCAAACTGCCTGCCCCTCAGCTGAGGGGTGGGGGCCTCCAGGCAGAGGCCCTGGCACTAGCCTCCCCCAGCCATGAAAAAGGGATGTTTTCTGGATTGAGAAGCAAACTTCCTCTTACAGATTGCTCTGGGTGTTCTGAGACCAGGGTCCAGTTGTCTCTCTCTTTATTAAAAAATACCATATTTCCCTTCCCTTTGGAACTTCTTTCCTGACTCCTCTTTCCTCCTCTTTCATCAGAAAGTTTGGTGGGAAGAAATGGCCACGCACACCTGCACTACCATGGCCAGCAATCTCTGTCCTGGAGAGCCCCCAGGTCTCTCCCAATGAAGAGGTCAGCTGTTCTACAGAGAGGATGCTCCTCTGTCCCTCTCTCCAACTCTCTCTCTCTCCTCTCTCTCTCTCACACAGATCCAGAAACACACAGGCACACAGAAGAAGGGGCTGCCTGTCACGCACACTCAGACACACACCACACACACACACACACACACACACACACACACACACATCAGAGACATACACAGAAGTGCACGAAACAGAGAAATAACCCGATAGATCCAAATACATAGAATCAAACAAATATACAAGGCCACAAACACTCCCAAACCCAAACCCAAAACACAGACACAAACCCACAAACATCAAATCTAGTGACCCGAAAAAACCCACACACACACACAAACACATAAATAGAAGACTCAGCAACAAGCCCACAGGCATGCAAATGTAGAGACGCAAATAAATACAAATTACACACAAACTCCCTGCTACAACAACAACAAATCAAATAGGCAGAAACCCACAGCCAGGCTCAGGGACAAACCCCCAGATAAGGTTGTCAATTCAGATATCTCGGGATTGAGCAAGGAGGGCAGAAACAGGCTGGTTATTGCAAAACTGGACCAAGCATGCAGGCGAGGCCAGAACAGGCTCTTCCAGAACTCCCTGGCAGCCTCTTTCTGGTTGGGGTCCTTAAACTCCTCCCCCTCCCTCCCAACCCTGGCCACTTCCTGAGACCCCAACAGGACCCTCCACAACACAGCTGCAGGCTGGAGGGCAGGGAGTGATTCAGGGGTTGGGGGTGGGGGCTCTCTCTCCTGTCTCCTAGAGCTCCTTTTCCTCCCAAATTAGGGCTGTACAAAAAAGGGGCTCAAGAAGTTAGGGTATCCTTGCACCCAGGATTCAGATGGGCTCTCACAGGGGCAAACCAAGAACAGGACACGCCTCACGGGCTGCAGACAGAAGCTGAGCACAGAGGTCAAATCTTTATAAACCCCAGGACTAAACTGCCCTCCCCACAGCCCCTGGTCCTGCTGGTATCTCCATTCTGCAAGGTGCTCAATAGCATCTTCCTGTCACAGACCCCTTCGGCCTGCCTGACTTACACCCAGAGTAGCAACTCTGATATTTAGGATTCACAGCTAAGAATTCCATTTTAAAAATATCGTTTTCTACCGATATCCCTACCCAACAATAGGCTAACAAAATATTAATTTTTGCAGCTGACCAGTTCTCAACCAGTAAATTGGGGAGAATAATGTCTAAAACCGAACCCAGCTTCACTAACCTTGAAACGTCCACCAAAATTAGCACCAAACTTTTATACCACACTCGCTTCCTGGAAAATAAACATATCAATTGTCTTTTCAAACCTCTATAGTATTTTGTCAATATTTTTTTATTACAGCAGAGAATGTATAAATATTTTATTATAAACCAAAGGCCTAAAATAAACAGTTTAGTAAATAGTTATTACATTACAAGGAAAAACATCTGTGGAAACTGCTTTCCATGTAATTATTCTTGCTATTTTACATTAGCGCTCAACGTGAATTTCTTTGGCACTAATGTTTCACTTGTTCTAAATCTTCCTCCTTGTTGCTATTATTAAAATCTTAAAAAGGTGCCAAATCTTAAATGAAGAAAAAAAAATGATTCACTAGAAATTATTCATATCACAGTGAGTCGCTACTAAACCTGGCAGGGGTGCAGTATTTTCGGTGAAATTAACATAAAATATACAACTGCAAATTATCCAGGAAATAGCTATGTTCTTTACGGCATGCTTTTACATTCGGAAAAAAATGTTCTCCTTCTCCATCTCACACAAAGCCACAGACAGCCCCACTCCGGCAAGTTTTAAAGGGAAAGTAATAGATTTGTCAAAGGAGCACGGGCTTTGAGAAACAGACTAACAAATAGCTCGTGGGTGGATCAGCCTTAGGTAATTACCAGAGACAACGTCAGAAACGTAGGGAAGGCAAGAAAAACAGCCGGCAGCTTTCTTCCCCCTCGATTCCAGAGAATGTATTTCCTCTCACAGGCCTCAGCTCTGTCTCCTAAACACAAGAAAAACTGTAACACCATGTAAAATGCAAATCTCGCTGTAAATATTTTATAAAATTGTTGCATACATCCCAAAAGCTATAGGTCTTAATTGAGAGCAGGCGATTTTTCTAGTCAATATATGGAAATGGAAAATGCTAATTTGTGTTTTTCTACTTATGAAACACCCTGGAGAACAGCAAGCCACAAATGCACTCACTTTAATATTATAAATATAATTTGGCTCCCTCTTTACCATCCCCACAGCCCTGGCTTTTATCTCCCTGTGGCTGCAGGAGGAGAGATGGAGAATCGCTTTCACAGCATCAGCCCGGGAAGGCGGCCTCGGATGTTGGCAGGGGGGACATGAGGCACAGAGCTGTGTGCCCCCTCCCCTACCATCTTCACCCCCTGGGGAGTGGCAGGCAAGGGCCACAGGCCAGGAGGCACTGCCCAGCGTCTGTTCCCGAAAGGAAGGTGTGAGCTGTGGCCACGTGGCTCCTCCCTCCTCCTCTGTTGGGCCTGTTTGGGGTCTGTGCTCCTTCTGACTGCCTCAGAGCTCCCTCTGGGCAAAGGAGACTTCTCTAAGGGCCACCCCTAGAGCAGCCAGGATGAACAGGGGTGACTAGTGACTAGCAAGATGGTCGAGCGATGCAAGTTGGAAATGCCTATTTCCAAACTCCCAAGAGAGATTAAGGCCTCTGCCAAGGATCCTGAGAGCCTACCCCTCCCAGCAAGGGGAGCCCTGCTTCCTCAAGGGCCCACAGGCCGCCCACCCCCACCCCCCTGCACCCCCATCTCACAGTACACTTCCCATCAGGAACACAGGGGCTTTCCCACCTAGAGCTGCACAACCCTAATCACACGCGGCTACGGCTGCTCCACACGCAGCGCAAAATACACATCAGATTCTGCAACCTTAGTAGGAGAAAACAAATATAAAAAATTTTCATTAATTACTTTTTAAGCTGACTGTACAGTGCAATCATAATAGTTTGGATATATTGGGTTAAATAAAAATAGTTCATCTGTTTCCTTCTACTTTTTTTCAGTGCAGCTAGTAACACATTTAAAATTACACATGTGCCTCAAATCTTATGCCCCTTGGACAGCGTGCTCTAGAGTACGCTCTGGTTTGCTGTGCAAAGCCTGCGTCGTGTGAGTGTGTGTGAGCATGGTTCTCTTAGACACCGTGCAAATAGGAGGTCCCCAACATTATGATTCCAGAGCTTTACAGGTCTCAGAGTCTGGGATCCTATGATTCTGTAAATCCGTACATCTACAGTTCAAAGAAAGCACTACATGGTAAAGAGATTCTATTACTATTGCTTCCCAGCATTTAACAAAGGTTTTACAATGATAATCATGAAGAAGGCAGGCCCTCTGGCCCTGGTCTTGCCTACTCCTCAATCAAAAAGAGCTCAAATACTTGGTGATCACAGTCCGCTTCTCCCCCCCCCCCCCCCCCCCCCACCCACCTCCCTGGCCGCCTGCTGGCTCATGAGCTCAAAACAGCTCAGCCCTTCTGACTCCACCACCACCAGGAGGCTCCCCAGTGACTCCTGCCCATGCTGACTCTCCCCCAGCTCAGAATGCAGAAGGGGCCTGTTGAGAGAGCTTGTCAATCATGTACAGCCTTTCTCTGAGTGTTATCCTCTTTCTAGAAACTGTTCTTCAACTTCTCCTCAAATTTGAGTAGCAAGGAAGCAGAGGGACTGGTGAGAAGGACACAGTTAAAGTCGGGTAGCCTGGATGTAACTCCAGGCTGCGCCTCTTCCCAGCTGTCAGAGCTTAGGTAGGTTCCTGAGCCTCTCCTTGCCTCAACTTCCTAATCTGTCAAATGGGAACGACAACACCGACTTTATAAAATTTAGGGGGAGAATTGAAATAATGCATGTAAGGTGCCTGGATGTACTACACACTCCATAAATAGCAGCTCTTGGTATTTTTACTATTATTGTCATTTTTTGTCATTCCAGAGCCGTCCCATGACTCAAAGCCAAGTCCTTGGGTGTCTGGACCAGCATTCCCGGAGGGGAGAAAGGACAGGGCCTAGAGGACTTTCCAGCCCCTTACTAATGATAGATAAGGCAGCACCCGGGATTGGGTGCCGGGCCAAGCATTCCACTGCACAGGAAGTCCAGGGGGTGGGGCCCATCCCCTCCAGAGGTCCAGGCCTTGCACCGCTGCATGTGCAGACACTCTCTGCAAGTCCAAGGTGAGGGCTGTTTGCTGAACAACATCTCTGCTTTACCTCCAGGCACTTTTGGTCATGCAAAAAAATATCAGGGGGTGGGTGGACACTGTGAGGACTGGATGGACATTATTTATAATTAACATAGGAACTGTTTACTATAAATGATTGCTTCTCAAGGCCCGAAAATTGTAGGCTGAACCATATGAAACTGCCATTTCTGTAAGCTGAAAACTGGATGCTCAACCTAGTAGCTTTAACACCTCAAAGCAGGGTGGCCCCTCTCTGGAGTACAAGGCTACACTGTGGTTAAGGGAGCCCCAGCTACTGGGGTGCCTGGGTGGCAAATAAACATCTGACTCGGTTTCAGCTCAGGTCATGATCTCATGGTTCATGAGACCGAGCCCACATTGGGCTCTGCGCTGTCAGCACAGAGCCTATTTGGGACTCTCTCTCTCTCTCTCTGCCCCTCTCCCCCTTCAAAATAAATAAATATATAAATTTTAAAAATAATAATAAAAAGGAAGCCCCAGCTTCTGAATTCCACCCTGGGCACCTGGGGCTGAGAAGAAACCTCTCCCCAAACATGCACATGGTGTGTGAACACACAGGCATGCACACATACATGCTTCTTTGCCTTTGAATTTGCTTACAAATCAGAAAGAGGAGGTGGGAGGGATGGGAGGACGGAGAGAAAAGAGGAGACAACAGACCCATCCTACCCTGTAAACTTCAATGATCCAAAGAAAAAGACAAATCAAGGGAGTGCTTTCCCATTGCAATCAGTGCACAAAAGTGCCTGTTGGGGAGAAACCGCCTCACAAGGCTGAGCACTTGATCTTAGACACTTTAACCACACACCCGTCCCCCCCCCCCGCCCCTTTCACAGACATGTAAATCAAGACTGAGAGAGAGTGATGAACCACTCACAACAAATGAGTGGCAGAGTCAGATCTGAAGCCAGACTCTGAGACTCCAGAGCCAAGACTCAAAAACAACATGCCAGACATTATGCGGGAGTCATGCCTGGAGTCAGGGGTCCCGGTCTGGGCTCAACTCTCGTTCAGGCCTCACTGCCTTCACCTGTTAGATGAAGACAGTGATCCTGACCTCATTGTCCTGGCAGGGATGCGGCTAAGATGGATACATGGACATTTGGGCTTGCAAAGCTCCGGTCCGTTCATTCTTCTCATCCCCGAAACCCACTAAGTGCCTGGCTCCGGTCGAGGCACCGGGTGTGCTGGCCAGGACAGGAGAGACAAGGTCCCTGGTCCACTCTGGTGGGAAAGGCAAACACGACACAAAACAAGTGAGTAAGGAGATGGCAGCAGAGGCCGAGAAGCGCTATGAAGGCAATAAAACAGAAAGAGGAAAGAGTGCCGAGGTCGGGGTGGGGGTCGTCAGCCCAGTGAGGGGTGACACACGAATGGAAAAAGGCAGCTGAGTGAGAGCTGGAAAAAGAATGTTCCACACACAGAAGGCATGGCTGGGCAAACACCTCAGGATGTTCAACAAGAAACAGATCACGTGGCTAGAGCAGGGCATGCAGGAGGAGTGGGACGTGAGGCCGTGAGGTGGCAGGGCACCGCAGGCAGGTCAGTACAACCACCCGGAAGAACTGTCTGGCTGTACGGCCTCAAGCTGAACAAATCCCTACCCGCTGAGCCAACAATTCCTCTCCGGATGATCAAGCAAAGGCATGGGCACGCACGACCACAGAAGACCCCCCACGAGGGTGAGACCCCTCCTCTCCGAGAGTGAGGATCCCCCCCCCCCCCTGGGTCCCGGGGGTGACTGGTGAGACCCTTCTGCGGATGAGATCCCCCCCACGCTCCGGTGGTGGCATGCCCTTCGTGGGTGAGACCCCGCCGCGGGTAAGACCATCCAACACTCCGCGGGGGAGACACTCCCCCTCCTCGGGGGAGACCCCTCCGCAGATGCCCTTCAAAGCGCCATTCACAACAGCCCCAAGTCAGGAACGACGGAACAACCGGCAGTGGGAGGACACACAGCAAAGTGAACGGTGCCCATGCAGGAGCATACAACTCGGCGATAAAAAGTAACAAACCACTAGTCCACAGAGGAGATGTACCTCGTGAACATTAACACTGAGCTAGAGAAGCCAGACACAAAGGGGACAGACTGGAACATTTCGTTATTCGACACTCAGAAGCAGGGCAGACTAATCTGGCGGTAGAGGTCAGAGCGTGGCTGCCCTTTGCGGGGTGCTGGCTGGAAGGGAGCATGAGGCAGCTGCAGGGGGCAGGGAAATGGGCTGTTTGTGGATGCTGGTGCTTGTTAGGTGGGTACACATGCATGAAAGTGCCGATCACATACATACGTACTTACACAGACATACTTCTGCGCCCTTATGGAATCCAAGTTCAGCCTCAGTCTACTGGGGGCAAGGCGGACCGATCATCCCCAGTTGTGGAGGCAGCAAAGACCCCTCACCTGGGGCGGCTCTTGCCCTGCCCCTGTGTCATGCAAGTCCCCTCCATGGGGACATGCTGAGTTCATGAAACCCTACAAGAAGACACCCAAAAGCCAAGCCAGCAGGACCCACAGCCCCTAAACCAACCTCAGGCTTCTAAAATCTGGGTCAGATGGAGGAAATTTTGGGCAACAACTTAGCCCCAGTTCTCCCGATGGCGGGGAAGTGGTGAGAAGCCCCAGGGCAGTGGAGACAAGGCCAGGCTGGTCAGAGGCCCAGCAGGCAGTCACGAGCCGCCCCCCCCCCCATGGGGAGCAGGAAGGGAGCCGGCCGACGTTTATTACCCGCCAGCAGCGAGATTGACTGCAGGCCTCCTTTGCCCACACTGAGCCATTAGCTCGTAATGGCCCCGAAGGCTCCCTCGGCCACAGACCCAGGCCCGAGCGCTCGGGCTCCGACACCAAAGATACTAATGACTACCACATTGCCGAAATAAATCATCATCGCTCAGAAGGGGCTCCGGCCAGCCGGCGGCTTCCAAACTTCATTTCACGAATTTCCCCCTTAATACTCAGCTGCCTTGGCGAGGGGGTTCTTGGGTGGACACGTCACCAGCCAATTTCTCTGCTATGGTATTTATAAAGAAAAGAAGAAAGAAGAAAATGGGGGGATATTAATCTATGCAATGCGATAGGATCTTACATTGGTGGGAATCTGGAGATTGGAGTAAAATCCCGTTTGAGACTCCCTCAAGAGTTTAATGGTCCAGACCTGGCAGCCAAAAACACCCATGAAAGTCAGGTGGAAAGTGTGTTCCAGGGAACACTGCACCCTCTGGAGAGATGCTTCATGAATACGGGGGCTCCATGACCACGTGGGGGCAAGTTGGTGTGGAGGTTGAGTGCATGGGGCCCAGAGCCACACTGCGCAGGCTCTACCCTTGGCTCTGACTCCTGCTGGCTATGTGACTTTGGGCAGACTGCTCTGCCTCTGTGTTCCTCAATTTCCCCATCCATAAAATGGGAGAATAGGGGAGTTGGTGTGAGAATTAAGTAGGACAGTCAATGCGAAGTGCTTGGACCAAGGCCTGGCACGCAGGTAAGTACCCTGTGATCCCCACAGGAATCGTCAACGGGTCCAATCTCGGTAAAGACGTATAGGAGGAAACCTGGTTAACATGGTGATACGCCCACTTGCTCCCATCCAGCCATGTTATAGTTGGAGTGAGTGATGGAAGGTGGAATGATTTGCTCAAGGTCGACAAGCACATGGGGAAGGACAGGCTGGAATCCAGGCTTTCTGTTTCCCAGGCTGTATCCTTTCCCCATAAAGACCCTAACCCACAGCCTCAAAAGGCAACACTATCTACAAACATCAGCAATACAGGAGCCTGTCCAGGGCAGCTGTGAGCGGGCTTCTGAGTCCCTGGCTAGGAATGCTCCAGGCTTGTGTCTGGACCTGCTGCCCTGTGGGTCCACCCTCAGGCTTTGGACCTAAAGATGACCAGGATCACAGAAGCAGCTGAAGAACATCCTCCCAGCCTGCCTGCCTTCTTGGAGGAGGCAGGAGCCAGAGTCTTGCTCCTTGAGGCTCCTGGGAGCTCCTCTAGGCCCTAGCCTGCTCTCCTCTCCCTCCTTGGCATCCCCTCCCCTGACACTCAACCTACCTCTCTGGCTAAAGTTCTCATTCCACAAACTTCAGCTCTGGCCATGAAGTCTTGTGCTCGCTCTCAATCAGCTCTGTTCCTGGTAGTGGGTCTTACACACAGTTGGTGTTTAATTATTGTTTGGGTGGGATGAAATTTCCAGCCATAATTTTATCTCTGCATAGGTTTTCCCAGCTTTCTGTCCTGGAATAGAGGTGCTCTGTTTTCAATCTGACTCCCTAGAGGCTCCAAAAAGAACAGAGGGAAGGGCTAGAGTCCAGTTCATCACTGCCTTTGCCAGGAAGCCCTCCCTGACTTCTCCAGAATGCCTGTTTCAGTACCCCTTGATCACTGTTCCCTCTGACCACCAATCCCGCTGCCTGCACATCAGCCAACCACCCTCACCCCCAGTCCCACTGGGAGGGTCTGATGAGGACCTGCTCATCTTTTTCCCTCCCCTCCAGCATGGGGTATGGAGCTGCGCACTGGGCGAGTCACAAGGCTAGATGCCCAGAAGCGCAGCAGCCCAGGGTTGGATGGGAGATGGAGGTCAGGAGCACTCGTGCAGGACCAGCCAGGTCAGCTGGCAGGCCAGGACCCAGGTCCCCAGACCGTGGCAAACCCAGCAAGGCTCAGGTGGGTGCCAGTTTCAGCTGGACCTTCCCTTTCACCTAACATGGAAGCAGAGGCAAAACCCAGCAGCCCCACCCAAGTGCCACCTGCGCAGGAAAACCAGGCCCCAAGCAGAAGGCTCCTCAGGCTGGGTTTGGACCAAATTCCTTCTCAGCGGCCGTACATTTCCAGCATACAGGAATTGCTCCTGCCGATTCAAAACCAGGTCAGAGAAAACCGTCTCTCGTTTCCGGCAGGGGTGAGCGTTCCTCCCGGGGAAGGGCTCCGCAAAAGTCTCCAAACCGAGCACGAGAGACAAGTGGGAACCAAGCCTCATTCCCTCGGTGGCCCCGCGGCTGCCAAAATTACTGACAAACTGACCTACAAAGAGAGTTTCTATTTTATGAGCAAACCCCAAAGGTTAACAGCGGAGCCGCCGGCAGGCGATGAGCACCGAGGAGCGGAAGCTTCCCCAGCAGCGCCCGCACGGAGCCCGGGCACCTCAGCTTCGCAGAGAAACGTGTCCCTGAAATGCCAAGGAGAAAGGGAGGATGGAAGGGGGAGGTTCCAGAACCCTGGCCAGAGGGAGGAATGGGGACATGAGGACACTGCCCATTGCCAAGTGGCCTCTCTGTCTCAAAGTTCTGGATGACTGCCACTGCCAGGGGCTGGCTGTAGTGACCTCTCTGGCAAGGCTGCCCTGTAGACCACAATGTGCATGGTGTCCCCTACAATTGTGCAGTCTACAACCTGCACAGCCATACCCTGTAAGCCTGAGTCCTATGGGGTTCCTGCCACATAAAGCATCTTGCCCCTCCAGTGCTGGTTTCATGAGCATATGACCAGTGTGGTAGCACGAGGGCCTGAATTTAGAAGGGCCCACGCTTGGTTTGTATCCTGCTATTGCTGTCTTAAAATTCTTTTTTTTTTTAATGTTTATTTTTATTTTTGAGAGAGAGAGCATGAGCAGGGAGGAGCAGAGAGAGAGCGAGATAGAGAAATCCAAGCAGGCTCCCAGCTATCAGCACAGAGCCCGATGCGGGGCTTGAACTCATGAACCATGAGATCATGACCGGAGCTAAAATCAAGAGTCAGACGCTAAACCGACTGAGCCACCCAGGTGCCCCACCATCTTGAAATTCTTAATTTTCTAACAAGGGGCCCTGCATTTTCGTTTTGCACAAATTACATAGCTGGTCTTCCATCCCTGTTTGAGAGCACCAGGCCAGTGTGGACATAGAAAGAAAGGATGAGCAATTATCCAGAGGAATCATCACTGAATAATTTATACAAAAAAGTAAGAAAATTTCCAGCCTCCATCCTTCCTCATCTTCCAAGTCATCCCAATGTGGACCTACTTCTAAGGCCTTCCAGGAACAGGAGGAGGGCTAGAGGGGCCCCAGTGATGGGGAAGGGCATGGGGGTGCCAGAAATCTCCAAGGCTTGCACCCTAATGCAGGAAGCAGCTTTTGATAGCAAGAAACCCACTTGAGACTAAAGGCCCTTGGGTTTTCTCATACTGATGTCGGAGCTGCAAGAAAATCTCCTGAATTTTGGCAGAGGGTAAGTAACAAAAAGCAGGTCAGAGAATACACACAGGCAGGCAGGAAACAAGGCCACCGTTGGCAACCCAATGACTGGGTCCTCAGGCCCCTCACCACTGACCCTTAATCCAGACCCGAAACACTGATCCGTCGCCAGTGACATCTCATCAGATCTGCCAGCGACCTGGGACAGAGCATCCGCTCCATCTAGAAGATGAGCCCAAGATTCACAGAGGTCTAGAGACTGCCCAGAACCTCCCACCAGGCCAGGCCTGACCTACAGTTCTAACCCTAACAACAGGGCAAAGTGTGAGGACAGAGGGGACCGGGGCAGCGTCTTCTGCCTTTCCCAGTGAAGTCTCACACAAACACCAACTTACACAGGAGAACACTACAGGGCTGTTCTCAGTCCCCATGTCCCACCTTCTGGGCCTCCCCCCACCATCCAGGTAGCCTAGGGGAACCTGCATGGGATGCCAGGGTGCTCAGATTGCACTCAGAACCAGTGATCTACTGGCCTCTTTTCTAGCTTCCATCAATAGTGAATGCCCGTGACACCTCAGGAGGTGTCCTGAGGCTCCCAAGGCTCACTCCATCTCTGCATCCATGCAAGGAGCATCCTGGATTTCTGCAGGGGTTCAGCTGCTTTGAAGGACACATGCTCTTAGTCAGCAGCCCTCTGACCCTGCAATTTGACTTTATCCCGCCATCCTCAAGCCTCAGAACACCGTGTAGCCACTCCCCTATGTCTGACCACCACCACCGGTGAACACAGGGCATCCACCCGATTCCTAGGTGCCCATGACCACTGCACTAAGTGGTCTGCGTAAAGCAGGAGCCTCTCCCCACCACTATCCACCAGCTTCCCTGCTTGTCCTTGTCACCAGTTCCTGGGACGATAAAATCAGAGTAGGAAAGAACAATGACAGGTAAAGCAAAACAAAACCACATGAATGAAAGCAGGGAGAAAGTATTATTAAATGTTTCTGAAAAATTATTATGTTTACCCTGGATGTTGCCTGGCTTGATTTATGCCCGCCCCCCTTCAGTCCCTCAACAGCCCCCTTTTCTCCTGTGCCAGCAGACTGGAAGGTTCCAGACACAGCCCTGGCCCCAGGGCCACAGGCCACAGAGGCCCAGCTCCAAGGTTCCTGCCAGGCTCCTGGACCCACCACCAGTAGAGGCAGTATAGACCAGAATTCCTCCAACTTCTCTGGCGATACAAATCCTAGGGGATGCTCTTCATCGACTACAGACTTCCAGGTCCCTCCCTTGGAAAGTCTCACTCCAGGGGCCAGCTGGGAGGGGCTTCATGTGTTAAATGAGTGAGAAGAGTGATGAGGGGAGATGGAACTTGAGTGGACACCAGTCTGGTTTGCATTCACCCCAGCTCTTGGCCATCTGTGTGATGTTGGGCAAGTAGACGTCTGCCCCTCTCTGAGCCTCAGCTTCCTGATGAGCTAAATGCATCAGGTGGTCCAGAAGCTTCCAGCTCTGACCCCTTCTCAGCTTCTGCAGAGTAACAGCAAGATCCCCCTAGACACCATTCCTAACAAAGAGGGAATTCCGTTCGCCCTCCTAAAACAGAACTGAGCCTGCCCCCACTCCTTCCTGGTCCCAGAGCAGACCCTCATGGACCAGGAAAGAACAGACCCACTGGCTCACCCCAGGAAGGTGGTGGGACCACCAAAGGGAAGGGACCACAGACCCTCCCTCGGGACAAGGATGAGATTTTTAAATAAATGAAGCCCTCTGCTCAGCACCAAGCCTGGAAGCCGGGAGCTGGGGCCAAGTGCCTTCCTGCAGACACACACTCGTTAATAAATTGCCATATATCATATCCTGCAAAATAGGGTTCCTGTAGGGCCAGGGTGGCCGCTGGGGGGAGGGGCCGCTGATAGGCTGCAGAAACCAAATTCAGAATTGACCGACAAGTGTCAGTTTTTAGCTCACTGCTTCACACAAGCCCACCTGGCTGTGAAGCAAAGCAGAGATGCACTAATAACAAAACCTCCAAAGCTGCCTCACGCCAAAACCACGAGGAGCGGATTCTCCCGAAAGGTGTTTCCTCAGCCTCCACCCAGTGATGGAATAGATCAGAGAAAACACCGGCAGAATGTGGAGCCGGTGTCATTACCGACCGTGAGGAACGTGAGCAGGGGCCGAATGGGGTCTGAGCGGGGGAGGGGAGGGCTGCCGTCACAGCCAGGGGTTGGGTGCCAGGACACTGGCATGATTGTCACAGCAGCTATGAAAATGGTGGGGGAAACCAAGCAGCTTTTACCCAAGTTGTAAACAGAATGAAAATTACAAATAGTTAAATGTGAGTAACACTTCCTAGAGAAAGTCCCTTCATTTGGGGGGCAGAATAGAGCAACATAAGGCCCTCTTTGAGAGCATGGGTAACACTCAACACCACCACGTCAAGGGGGGTCATGGTGGGGGGACAGGCACAGAAGGAGCCTGAGTCCATGGGGTAATCAGGAAGAAATGAGACCGGACCGAGAGAAGCTGGCTGAGGGGGAAGGGGTGGCATCATGTCAAGCACATGGCTAGAATCCCGTAACTGCTTGCTGCGGGGCGGAGGGAAAGAGAAGGGGTAAAATATATAGTCGCAAGCAGAGCCGATGTGCAAAATGTATTGACAGCTGGTGCACAGGGGCCCCACCAAACTGCGTCATTCCTGGTGTCACCTGGTGGCCCCTGATGGACCAGGAGTTACTTTCTTGTGCACTGGATCCAGAGGAGGGGTCCAGACACAGGGAGAGGATCTGTGGGCAGGGGATTCATGGCAGAAACTCTTGCCAGATGGTTAGGAACATTTCAGTATTTTAACAAACCGCCCGGTGCTATCGGCACATGGCCGCTAAATATCGACTTGCTACCGAGGGCCCTGACACAGGTTGATTTATAGGCCCCCCGGTGCCCTCAACAGCCCCCTCTTCTCTCCCCATGCCAGCAGACTGCAGGGTTTCAGACAGAGCCCTGGCCCTGGGGCCACAGGCCACAGGCTCCCAAAGACCCAGCTCCAAGATTCCTGCCAGGCTCCTGGGCCCACCACCAGCAGAGGCAGTGTAGACCAGAACTCCCCAGTCTTCTCTGAGGATACAAATCCCGGGGGGGTTGGAGAGATGCTCCTTGTCGACTACAGACTTCCAGGCCCCTCCCCTAGAAATTCTCACTCATGTGTTGAGTGAGTGGAGTAATGAGGGGAGATGGAACTTGAGTGTGCACCGGTCTGGTTTGCACTCACCCCAGCTTTTGGCCATCTGTGTGACATTGGGCAAGTGTCTGCCCCTCTCTGAGCCTCAGCTTCCTGATGAGTTAAATGTGCCGGGTGGTCCAGAGGCTTCCAGGTGAGAAAAGGGTGAGGAATATGCTCTAACTACCTTTTTATTCATCTGTTCATCTATTTGGAGGAGCAATGCTCCCGCCATCCCAGAGTCAAGATTCCCCAAGCCCCTAAGCAGACAAGCAGAGATTGCGCAAATTCTGCTAGCACCGTTCGAACCTGAGCAGGGCCCAGGCAGCGGGGGCCTGCAGTGGGTGCAGGCTGCCAAGAGGTGACCGGAAGACAGAGCTGAACTGCCCCAGGAGCAGGAGACAGAGGCAGGTATCTGAAACCGGATGTGGATCCTGATTCTGCAGATAAAAGTCCCAAAATGTTTTACGCTGAGATGTTTAATTTTTTTTTGTTTCTTTTTTTTTTTTTTTTTTTTTGTAAAACAAATCTTCAAGGCACATGCTGAGATAGTTGAAGCTCTTCGTGTAGGCTACAGCTGAGGGGGGTGTGTGTGCATATCTGTGTGTGGGTTTTTAAGGAGGATACCCCTTATTAGAAATCTTTCATGAAAAGCTCACCGGGTGAAGTGCTTCTGCGGCTCGCATACATGTGAAAGGTGCCTTTCGTGGCTCACTGCAGCCCTACGTGTAGTGAACAGGCCACAGAACTCTGAGTCTGTGGACATAGCAAGATAAACTGGGCCTGCGTGGACTTTGACCTCAACCTCACAATCAATGACAGATGTTACCAATGGAAACATTTTTCCCCCTAAAACTACAGTCTTTTACAGTATGTGTTAGCATTTGGTAGGAATCCAACCCTAACCGAGACTGTGGGTACAGATTATCAAAACCGAAGTGGCTGCAGGGAAACCAGGTTTGTACTATGGTTTCTTGCATTTCCACCAGCCCCTAAAACTTTAAAAGAGCAGCCCATGAAATCTGCTTCCCAGAGAGGAAGGCTTGGGCAGCAGGGCTATTTCAGTCACTGAAAGAAAGAATAATTCTGCATCCTAAGAGGTCCGTAATTAATTCACACATTTAGCTGTTAGGTCCAGAAACATGTTTGTGTTGACAATTTGCATTTGATGCTTTGAAAACAATCTGTCATGTTTTTATTTACCTCCTTATCCCAGAGACACCACCACTTTCCAATATCCATCCAAGTGTTACGATTCCACTACAGTTTCCCGAGACCCTGCCCGTGGCAATGAGGGAGGGGACCCAGAATCCCCACGTGGGAAAAGTGGGGTTTGTGCAAGAGCTGTCCTCCTCTGAAGGGATGAGACAACCTGATGGCCAGTCAAATCTTGGTCTGCCCCCTCCCAATTCCCATGCCAGCTTCTGGCCTTCAGTACACTGATTTGACATCATTCTTCCAGCCGACCTCTCCAGCACCAGACCGCTGTGTCCCTCCTTCACACTGAAGAATCAATACTACTCACAGTACCCCTAGCTGATATGTCAGGTAGGGCCCCACCCTGGCTTGTTGACATCATCAGCCCCTATGAGGATAAATCCAGAGTGAGAAGGATCACTGGAGGGGAGAAAACAAAAAGCAAGGCTAGAAGCAGGGACAAGGCATCGTTAGTATCAACTTTTACATTGCCAGGCTTGGTTGATGTCACCAACGGGTGAGTCAGGGTCTCACAGAGCCACTGTTCTCTCCCCTTGCAAAGAAGAGGAGGGGAGGGAAGGAGGAGGGTCCTCAGAATGGTCCTGACCCAGGTCTGGACTACAAGTCTAAGCTCCAATTTCCCCACAAGCCCTTGGACCCAAATAGTATAGAAGTTGCTGGGGAATAAAGCAACTCCAAGTCCCTGAGACCCCTTAGACACCCATTCAGCTTACAGATTTCTCCCCTGGGCATAATTTTCCCTATTCCTCTAGCTAAGTACAACTAAAAACCATGGACATTATAGATGAAAGAAACATAAGAAGATTCTGAAAAGTGGAGAGAAAACGGCGGAATGGCCAGGGACCTTGGGACTCAAGAAATGACATGGCAGTACAGACCCTGGGTTTTCCTTTTGCCTCATACAGCTCAGATTGGAGCTGAAGATGCTGGAAACCAGGAAAAGCCAACAGGTGAGATTTTAAAGGCCCCAAGGAAAGCCTGCTCTCTTCAGCCAAAGGACAAGAAAAGAGACAGCCTGACAAGACAGAAGACTTTGAGACAATAGCAGCTTTGCTCAAGCCAAACCCCAGAGAAAATGCTGTGCCCCCTCGTTCCAGCAGAGGCTGAATGGGGCACCCAGACTTCCATGTTCCCAAGGCTATAACAAGGCACCCAATACCCGCTCCCTACTCCATGTGGAAATGGTGTCAGAGAAAGCCCAGTAGGGAGTGAGAACCTTCAACTTACTGGGCAATAACATAGCTCTCCCCAAGGTGTCAGGAGAGACCATCTGGGGAGGTGGCCTCCCACCCACACCCAGCAGTAGCAAGGCATCCCTACTCATCTGCCCAGTGTCAGTGGAGGCCATGTGGGGAACAGGAACAAGACACTCCTCTTACCAGTCAGAGAGATATCAGTGGAGATGTGGTAGGAAGACAAAACTAGAACTCTTTCCACTTCAATCAAAAATCATCCATCCCACCAAGAACCAGAAAGATCTCAAACTGAATGCAAAAAGATAATCCACTCATGCCAAGCCCAAGGTGACAGAGATGTCAGAATTATCTGTCAAGGACTCTAAAGGAGCCATCATAAAATACTTCAACCGTTATGGACACATGTGAAACAAATGGAAAAAGAGAAAACCTCAGCAAAGAAATAAAAGATATAAAAAAGCTCTAAATGGAACTTCTAGAAATAAAAAAGTAAACAAAACTTTAAAACTAAGCAATGATGGGCTCAACAGCAGAAAGGAAAAGATGGTGGAAAGAATCAGTGCACTGGAAGATACAACAATAAAAATGACTTAATCTGAACAAAAGAGAAAAAACAGGTTAAGAACAGTGCCTCCGGGGTTGGTGAGACTTTAACATTCACGTGATCAGAGTCCTGGAAAGACAGGAGAAAAAGGACAGGCTAGAAAAGTTCTAAAAAATAAAAGGCAAAAGAAAAATTTTGAGAGCAGTGGGAGAAAAATGGCACCTTACCAGAGTGAAAAACTAATTCAAATGGCAGTGGATTTCCCCTCAGAAACCAAGGAGACCAGAAGAAAGTGGCACAAGAAGTATGAAAGAAAAGAAATGGCAACCTAGAACCTATATCCAGTGAAAATATCCCTCAGGAATGAAGGGGAAATCAACATCCTTGGATGAAAAAGACAAAGAGAATTTGTCACCAGAAGACCTACCCTAAAAGAATGATCAAAGGAACGTCTCTAAACAGAAAGAAAATGATAAAAGAAGGAATCTTAGAAGATTAAGAAGAAAAAAAAGAAAATACGGTAAATACAATAGTTTTTCTACCCCTCTGCGTTTTCTAAATTGTTTGATGGTTGATACAAAAATTTCACACTGATGTGGTTCTAAATATGTATAAAAGTTGGGGCACCTAAGGTGGCTCACTTAGTTAAGCTACTGACTCTTGATTTCAGCTCAGGTCATGATCTCACAGTTGTGGATTCAGGCCCACACTGGGCTCCATGCTAACTGTAGAGCCTGCATGGAATTCTCTCTCTCTCTCTCTCTCTCTCTCTCTCTCTCTCTCTCTCTGTCCCTTCCACAATTGTGCATTCTCCCTCCCTTCCTCCCCCCCAAAATAAATAAACTTTATATATATATGACATATTTAAAACAATTAGATTATAAATGAGGGAGAATAAAGGAAGGTAAGGTTTCTACACTTCACTCAAACTAGTAAAATGATGAACACCAGAAGATTTTGAAATGTATATTTAATGTAATATCTAAATAATCACTTTAAAAGCTGTACAAAGAGAAACAATACAGATAAACCAAAATGAAATTCTTAGAAATGTTCGAGTAACCCACAGAAAGTTAGGGAAAAGAAAACAGAAATAAAAAAAAAAACAGAACCAACAGAAAACAAAATACAGAATGGCAGACTTAAGCCCTAACATATCAGTTACATTCAATATAAATGGTCTAAATACAAATTAAAAGACAGAGATTGGCAGAATGGAGTGGTGAAGGCAAGGGAGAATGATCCACCTATATTCTCTCTATAAGAAATTCACTTAAAATGTAACCACATTGGCATATTAAAAGTAAAAGTATAAAATAAGATATATCTTGCAAACATTAATCAAAAGAAAGCAGAAGGTGTAATATTAGATAAAGCAGGCTTTAGAGAAAAAAATTATGAAATAGACAAGGAAGAAGTTGATCAACCAAGAAGACATAGCAATCTTAAATGTGTAGGCACCAAACAATAGAGCCGAGAAATATATGAAGCCAAAGCTAATAGAACTGAAAGAAGAAACAGACACATCCACAATTATAGTAGAACATTTTAACACCTTTCTCTCAATGATTGATAAATCAATTAGAGAGAAAATCAGCAGGGACTTAGAAGAATTCAACAACACCATCAACCAACAAAGTCTACTTGACGTTGATTGAACATATCACCCCAAAAGAGCAGAATATACATTCTTTTCAAATGCCTGGAGAACATATACCAATATGGGCCATATCATGTGTCATAAAACAAATCTCAGCAAATTTAAAAGAATTGACATTTGAAGTCATACACGGTGCTTCTTCCAATCACAATGGAATCAAACTAGTTATTAACAAAAAAGAAAAGAGAAAAACCTCCAAACACTTGAAAACTAAACAAAGCACTTCTAAACAATGAGTCAAAGATGAAGCACAAAGGAAACATTTTATAAAATATAATGAACTAAATGAAAATAAAACTACAGCATATCAAAACTTGTAGAACACAGCTAAATCAATGCTAAGAGGAAAATTTATAACACTAACTATATACATTAGAAAAAAGTTTCAAGGGGCGCCTGGGTGGCTCAGTCGGTTAAGCATCCAACTTCGACTCAGGTCACGATCTCAGTTTGTGAGTTCAAACCCCGCATCGGGCTCTGTGCTGACAGCTCAGAGCCTGGAACCTGTTTCAGATTCTGTGTCTCTCGCTCTCTCTGCCCCTCCCCCACTCACACGCACGCGCTCTCTCTCTCTCGCTCTCTCTCTCTCTCTCTCAAAGATAAACATTATAAAAATTTTTTTAAAAAAAGAAAAAAGTTTCAAATCAGTCATTAAGCTTCCACCTCAAAGACTTAGAAAAACAGCAGCAAGATAAACCCAAAGCAAGCAGAGAGGAGGAGAAAAATAAAGATAAGAGCAGATCATTACATTGAAAACAGAAAACCAATACTGAAAATCCATTTTTAAAAGTTGGTTCTTTGAGGGGTGCTTGGGTGGCTCATTAAGTTAAGCATTCAACTCTTGATTTCGGCTCAGGTCATGATCTTGCAATCATGGGATCGAGCCCTGCATCAGGCTCTGTGCTGAGTGTGGAGACTGTTTGATCTCTCTCCCTCTCTCTCTCTGCCCCTTCCCCTCTTACTGTCTCTCCATAAATAAACAAACAAATAAATAAATAAACATAACAAAAAATTTTTAAGTTGGTTCTTTGAAGAGATCAATAAAATGGACAAATCTCTAATAAGACTGACAGAGAAAAAAAGTGGGAAGGCGGAAGTTCCCAATATCAGAAACGAACCTGAGGATATCACTATAGACCCTACAGACATCAAAAGAATAAAAAGAGAATATTGCTGTGAAAACTATGCACACATAAATTTGACAAATTACATGAAACAAACCAATTCCTTGCAAAACACAGCCTCTTACAACTCAACCAACATGAAATACACAATTTGAACAGTCCTAAAACTATCAAGGAAATCAAATTCATAATTAAAAACTCCCTAAAAGGAATTCTCCAAACCCAGGTTATTTTACTGGAGTATTCTAACAAATGTTTCAATAAGAATAAACACCAATTATACATAATTTCTTTCAAACTATAGAAGAACCACTTCTCAAACTTATTTTATCAAGTTAATATTGCCCAATATGAAAATCAGTCAGATAGGTCAAAACAAAACTGCAGGCCAATGACCCTTACAAATACAGGCAAAAATATATACATTTAATGAAATATTAGCAAAGAGAATTGAGCAATATTTAAAAAGAATTGTACACTATGGCCAATTGGGGTGTATATCAAGGATGCAAGACTATCTCAATATTCAAAAATCAATATAATCCACTATATTAACAGAAGAAGAAAAATCACATTATCATATAAATAGATTCAGTTTTTTAAAAAAACATGGATTTATTTGATAAAATCCAAAACCCATCCATGATAAAACCTCTTAAAAAAAAAAAAGAAAGAAATAGAGGGGTAGTTCCTCAACTTGACAGAGTTATCTACAAAAAACCTGCATCTACTATTACACCTAATGATAAAAGACTGAATGTTTTCTCCCTAAATTCAGAAACAAGATAAGGATATCCACTATCACCACTCTTATTCTGCACAATTCTGGAAGTTCTAACCAGAGCATAAACAAGAAAAGGAAATAAAAGGAACATAGACAGAAATAAAACTGCCTTTATTTACAGATGACTGGATTGTCTATATAGAAAATTCCATGGAATCTACAAAAATAAAAAAAAAAAGTTCTACAACTGAGTTGAGCAAAGTCAAACAGTACAAAAATCAACATTCAAAAGCCAACTATATGTCTATATACTAGGACACCAATATTAAAAATGAAATCCCATTTATAATCACTAAAAAAAAGAAATATTTAGATGTAAATCTATCAAAATATGGACAGGACTAGCATGTTATAAGCTACAAAAGAGCAATAAAAGAAACTAAAGAAGATCTAAGTACATTGAGAGATATACCATGTTCATGGATTGAAACCCTCAACATAGTAGATGTCAATTCTCCCCAAACCAATATGCAGGTTTACACAATTCTTTTTAAAATTATAGCAAGAGTTTTTGCATGTGTAGATAAGATTATTCTAAAATTTATATGGAAAGACAAAGGACCTAGGATACCTAAACAATTTTGAAAAAGGATGATAAAATAGAAGGACTCAGTCTATCTGAGTTTAAAACTTATATAGCTACAGTAATCAAGACTATGTCATATGACAGAGGGATAGACACATAGATCAATGGAACCCAGAAATAGATCCCACACAATATGCCTTTTCAACAAATGATGCAAGAGCAGTTGGACATTTAGAGGGTGGGGAGTAGGAAGAGGAGGAGGAGGAGAAGAAGCTCAACCCAAGACTCACAGCTTATGTAAACACGAACTCAAAACAGATCTTAGACTTAAATGTGAAATGTAAAATTATAAAAGTTTTTTGGAAAAAAATAGGCAAAATATCTTTGGGATCTAGGGTTAGGCAAAGAGTTCTTAAACTGGGCACCAAAGGTATGAGCCATATAAGGAAAAAATGATAAACTAGACTTTACCAAATTTTAATCTTTTACCCTGCAAAATACTCTGTCAAGAAGTCTGTCAAGAAGATGAAAAGACAAGCCTCAGACTGAGAGGAAGTATTTGCAAACCATGTAACTAACAAAGGACTAGTATCTAGAATATATAACGTACTCTCAAAACTTAACAGTAAAAAAGCAAACAGTCCAATTAGAAAATAGGCAAAATATATGAAGAAGCATTTCATCAAAAAGGATAAACAAATGGCAAATAAGCCCATGAAAAGAAGTTCAACATCATTAGCCATTAGGGAGATGTAAATTAAAACCACAATAAGATACCAGTACAAATCTATCAGATTGGCTAAAATATAAAATAATGCCGAACCAAATGCTGGCAAGGATGAAGAGAAACTGGATGTCTCGTAGGTTGCTGATAGGAATGTAAAATAGCACAGCCACCCTAGGAAACAGTTTGGCAGTTTCTTTAAAAGTCAAACATGCAGGGCATCTGGGTGGCTCAGTCAGTTGAGCATCTGACTCTTGATTTCAGCTCAAGTCATGATCTCAGGGTCATGAGATCAAGCCCTGCATTGGGTTCTGTGCTGAGCATGGAGCCTGCTTAAGATTCGCTCTCTCTCCCCCTCCCCCCCTCTCTCTCTCTCTCTCTCTCTCTGCCCCCCCCCCGCCCCCCACTGCACAGGCTCTCTTGCTTTCTCAAAAAAAAAATTTTTTTAAGGGGCGCCTGGGTGGCTCAGTCGGTGAAGCGTCCGACATCAGCTCAGGTCACGATCTCGCAGTCCGTGAGTTCGAGCCCCGCATCGCGCTCTGGGCTGATGGCTCGGAGCCTGGAGCCTGCTTCCGATTCTGTGTCTCCCTCTCTCTCTGCCCCTCCCCCGTTCATGCTCTGTCTCTCTCTGTCTCAAAAATAAATAAACATTAAAAAAAATTTAAAAAAATTGTTTTAATAAAAAATTTAAATTTAATTAATTAATTAGTTAAAATGAAATACTTTTAAAAAGTCAAACATGCAAGTGCTATAGACCAGCACCTGCATGCCTGGGCATTTATCCCAAAGGTAATGAAAACTTATGTACAATTCCATTCCTATAACAGTCTTGCAATGACAAAACTACAGAAACGGGGAACAGATTAGTGGTTTCCAGGGGCTGAGGAAGGGGCTGGGGCAGAACAGAAGTGGCTATGGCTATAAAAAGGCAGCATGAAGGTGTCGGTGGTGATGGGAACCCTCTGTAGCCTGAATGCATCTATCTCAATATCCTGGTTGTGCTACAGACTCTCCTTTTGCAAACTATTACCCTTGGAGGAAACTGGGTAGAAGGTACAGGAGATCTCTCTGTGAATCTCCACATCAATCTACAATTAACTCAAAAGGAAAAGTTTAACTTTTTAAGTTAAAAACTCTTTAAAGGATGAAGAAAGAACCATGAAGAGCTTTAAAAGAAGAGAAGGTGGGTGGGAGCACCATGTTCCCCAAGCTAACGCGCTTGAAGCATGGGGAGTGTGGGGAAGGAATAGGGTTGCCACATAAAATGAGGTATGGCCAGTCACATTTAAATGTCAAATAAACAACAAATAATTTTTTAGTATAAGTATGCCCCATGCAATACTGGAGCCACACTTGGACTAAAAAATTACATGTTCTCTATTTGGAATTCAAATTTAACAAGCCATTCTGTGTTTTTATTTGCAAAATCTGGAAACCCAGTGAGGGAGGGATAGGACACAGGCATCTGGCAGGGTGGGCACAGGGAGTTGTAAAAGAAAGACTGTAGGAGAGAGGTCAGAGGGCAAGCAAAGGGATGCCAGGGACCATAGACACCACAGGCCGGGCAATGCCTTAGGGGCAGGGGAGGCAGAAGTTAGCTCGGAAGGGCCCCCAGCTGCTGGGTTTATGGGCTCCTGCTGGCAAAGTGACCCTCTGTGTGCGGCCCACACAAAATCCAGAAAGAGGCCAAAAGAAAGAACGTTTGAGTCTCCAGGTGCTGTTCCAGGCTGGAGGGAGTCTGATGGTGTATCCAAGAAGGGGCCTCTAAGAGGCACTGGGGGCTCCTCTCACCATGACGTGGTCCTAACCCCTTAAAATCTCCCCTTCCTCTAGGGGACAGACAGGCAGACCAGCGGGCCCCAGCGTGTAGGCCAACGGACTATCACACCTCTGACAGGAGCCAACGCTCTCTAAGCACTCAGCTCGCAGCTCAGAAGTCACCTCCTAGCCAGGCTACCGCCAACCGGGTGTTTTTACCCGGCTCCCACGCACACCACGACTCTCCCTATGTTCCTCATGGAACCTATTACAACTTGAAATAGCCAGGATTTCTTATCTGTTTGCTTCTTTAACACCCATCTGCTCCCCACTAGCTCCAGGACCACAGGACTTTGTTTTGCTTGCTGTGACATCCATGCTTAGTGCATAGCATGCAGATGGAGCTCAAGCAAGAAAAAAAGGGCTGAATGAATGAAGGAGTAAATGAATAAATCATTCCGACTGGAGCTACTCCTTTGGGATCTATCCTGCAGGCACAGCCCCTTAGAGCTTGACAAAGGCAGAGAACCAGTCTTCCTCTTCCAGGAAGCCCTCAGCAGCATCCTCTGAGCTGCCATGGGCCAGCACCTAGGATGTAGGCTTAGCATGGCCACAGAGTGGCTGTTTATCCTTTCTAAACAAGGGCTCTAGTATGATCTTCATTATCTTGAGCATTATCTTTAATGAGTCCCTGCCACAGGGACTACTAATAATATCAATAATATTAATGTTAATAGTTACCACTTACTGAGAACCTACATGTGCCAGGGAGTGTGCCAGGCACTTTTCATATATTTTAACTCATTTAATCCTCCAAAAAGTCCCCCAAAAGTAGGGGTTGTGACCCTTTCTTTTTGTGCCGTCCCCTTCTTGTAGAAATAGATACCTCCTTTCTTTTCAAGAATACCCTCCCTGCTCCCATTCTTGGGGCTCAGGGGGCTGACACTGACCCACCCCAGCGCCCAGGAAGGGCAGGTGGGGCTGGCCTGAACGATCAACTACCCCCTCTCCCTGGCTACAGCAATTAGTTCATGGGCAGCTTCATGACCCTCAGGAGGCAGTCAGCCTTGGTCCTGCCTGAGACCTTTTCTGCTGATGAGGAAGCACATGCCCCTCTCTGCTGGGACTGCTGGACCAGGAGCTGCTGGCTGTCATCATGCACCAGGGGATGAAGGCAACAAAGAGGAAGCAGAGCTGAGAGACAGAGAGACTGGTGATGACTTTATTGCAACCCCTGGATCCAGCCATGCCTGAAGGCTCTCACCCAAGGTATCCTGGGACTTGTCAGTTACATGAGCCAAAAATTCTCTTTTTTATGTGTTAGTCAGTATGAGCTGGGTCTGACTTGTCACTGAATGAGTCCTGTCTAAACTACTGCATATCATTAGGATGTGGTTATTTTATAGACAAGGAGCTGAAGCATACAGAGGCAGATAACCGTTAGCTATGAGCTGGGAGTGCTCTTAACCACTGATTGACCGTAGAGTTCTATATTCTGAGTGTGTGTGCATGCTCCCACCTGCGTACTCTGTCTCTCATTATTATTCACAGCTACAGCAGATTGAGCAAACAGTTGGTGCTTAATACAGATCGACTGGATAAACTAAAATCAATAACTTCCAAAAGGAGTTTTTGTTTAGCAAATGCTGCCATCAGTGACTTCGGGTTCTCACTCCGAGTCAGGCTCACAGTACACTGTGTACCTTCGTGGAACCACTTCCCATCTCCCCACACCCCTTCCCCAGGCAGATGAGCTGGAAACCAGAACAGGCTGATCAGCCAGCGAGGGCCACCCCGACTCCCTCAGGAGAGGGGTCTACAGTCAGAAGAGGAGGTCTCCCACTCCCTCCCTACTGGGCCCCAGAGACACATGACGAAGGGGGTCCAGTGTGAGGCTCTAGCACCTACTGGGAGCTCAGGGCAGAGGAGGCCAAGCCCTGGGGCCACACTGGCCACGGGGACACTTGTTTTCTGCCATCACTTCAGTAAGTCTCAGCCAAAATCAGATGGAAGGGAAATCGCTCATGTATCAGCTGCTCCCACACAGCCAAATGACCAGAAAGGGCATTCAGTAAAGTCCACCCAACAGTACAGGCCACCAAGCCCATGGCAACGGAGAGCAAGAAGAGAAGGCCGTGCTTGCGGGCTGGTCCACACAAGATGGTGCCCGCGCCCTGGTCCCTGGCCTGGCTGCATTGGTATCTCCTCTCCATCCTTCCTCCTCCTCTCCCCGGTGGTGCTCTCCCGTTAGCCTAGAAACGTACTCTGGTCTCTCCCTCTTAAAAATGAATGCAAAAGCTTCCTGGGATCCTCGGATCCCTCTAGCTCCTGCTTCTCACCCTCCCTTCCGAGCCTGGAGCATGGCAAGTCGAGGCTACACTGCTGGTCTCCCCTGTCCCCGTAACTCATTCCTCCATCTGATTCCATTGACCCTGCTCTTGCCCAGGACGGTCCAGCAGACCCTCTTCAGCCTCTCTGTGGCTTTTCGCACTGCTGCCCAGAAGCACTGTGCCATCTTGGCGTCAATGACACCACGCTCCTCCCAGCTGCCTTCAGCAGATATGCTGATGCTTCCAGATCCCTTCTCCAGCCCAGGCCCCTTTCGTGAGCCCTCGGCCCACGTGGCCAACTGCCGGCCAGACGGCAGCCCACAGATCACCTGTGAGCCTCTCGTGCAAGGTCACGTAACGCATGAACTTGAGCCCACCAAGTGTGATGAACATTCAGGTATAGGAGTTCAGAGGATTCCAGGCCCTGGAATCACACTGCCTGTGTTCAAATCCCCCCTCTGCAACTTACTGACAACAGACAAGTCCCCTGAATCCCCCATGTAAAAAAGGGGAGAGACAGCAGTGCCCCCTCATCAGCTGTAGGGGTGAGTGTGATAGCAGGTGTAGATATTGTTAGCTGGACCTGGTACTCAGTAAGCCTCACCTCTACGATCGTTATTGGGGCCATCTTCTTTGCCAGTCCCACAGCAGCTAGCTATTCCCCAGGCACAGTCTCATCTTCTACCTGCCACCCAAAACCTGATCCCTTGAGAACTTAAAGTCAGTCCGAACTTCTCCCCTTCCCATAGCCATTCAAATTTGCCCAATCCTGCTAGCTTTGCCTCTTAAATGTTTCTCGAACCACACCCTCCTAACCAACACCTTCATCGTCTCTCACCGACTCCACTGCACTATCTTTTCTATGATCCACCCACCTCCTACCTCATGATTTTTCCTGAAACAACACTGCATTGTCTACAATTTCCCAACATACCACATGGATCTCTTCTCTGTGGATTGGCCTATGCTGTTTTCTCTGTCTGGAATGCCCCTTTCCCCTTACTTCCCAACTTCTTAGGTGTCACCTCCTCCAGGAAGTTTTGCTGGATACCCAGATTGAACAGCACACACTTGTCCTTTGCGTTTCCATATCTCACACTTGTGACATTACATAGAACTTTTCCTTTTGGGTTATTAACTCCCCAACTGGATGAGAGGAGAGGTTCCTCACCAAACCCCCCAAGGATCTCAATCATGTTTACTGAACTGAGGTTATTATCAGAGGAAGCCCCACCTAAAGAGTCTTTCCCTGTCTTTAAAAAAAAGGGGGGGGGGGCGCCTGGGTGGCTCAGTTGGTTAAGCATCCGACTTCAGCTCAGGTCACGATCTCGCGGTCCGTGAGTTCGAGCCCCGCGTCGGGCTCTGGGCTGATGGCTCGGAGCCTGGAGCCTGCTTCTGATTCTGTGTCTTCCTCTCTCTCTGCCCCTCCCCCGTTCATGCTTTGTCTCTCTCTGTCCCAAAAATAAAAAAACATTAAAAAAAATTTTTTTTTTTTAAAAAAAGGCAAGAAATCTATGAAAACGAAACATTTCAGCTATTTTAAAATCCAGAACCGATGGGTCCTTCGTAAACCAAAGTGCTTGATCAACAGCTTCCTTAAACCAACCACTGAGGTTCAAAGTGAGGGAAACTGAGTCCTCTCACCCTTAGGGGCTGCTAAGGGGATTGTGCGAAGCTAAAAATTAAAAAGGATGGGATGATAACCTGTCCATATAGGCTTGCTATTCTGACAGAACAGTTCCAGAACTTGAAATGTAATCTCCTGTGGGGAAAGGAAGACATTTTTAACACGTATTAAGGTTAGACAGGTGTTTTAAGTCTGGCATTACCAGATCAAAAGCACCATGGAAGAGCCTAACACAGCCCCGTTCAGCAACATGTGTTCACGGTACACGGCGAACAGGAACCCCTTCTCCTCGTCCTTTTCATATGTTTTTCTCTTCAGTTATATTTGAGGGGTTTTGTATTTCCCTGGTGTGAGGGCGACACACTGATTTCCACCCCAGACCTTCCTTCCCCTCCTAAACACAGGTCTTCACTTGGGTCCTGGGCATGCAAGCAGCCACAGAAAGAGTAAGTACCTGGTCTGCAAGGTGGCTTTTTCAATATGTCTTCAAGGATATGCTTCTTAAAGACTTAGAAGACAGAAGTCCCCCCGCCCCCCCTCCCCACACACACACTCCAGATGGACCAGGGCTTATCCTGCCACAGCAAGGGGAAGGGCTAGGGAGGGGACGATAGACAAGGACCCCAGCCCAGCATGTTGGGGGGTATGTTAAAGGCTTAAGCAGGAGGTGGGAGAGGCTGATCTTCCAGATGTACCCCCGTCCCATTTCTTCACCCCTCGATAGCAAAGCTCAGCCCCTCCAGAGGTACCCAGGGAACAGGGCTGACGTGACCAGGAAAACAACATCCCCAGAATGCCTAATGCCCCACTGGGCCCCAGGCTCTGGCCTGGCTGCCTGCCAGAGGGTCCACAACCACTTTCCAAGGACATAGAGGGTGAATGTTCCTGTCAAGGTTCCCTGAGGACTGTCCCTTCCCAGCGCTGACCCTCCCACAGGGACCCATGATGCCCCGGATAAGGACACAAGGGCCTAGAGGCTGAGTCACTCCGTTAGGGCCGACCTGGGTCAGAGCAAGTTCATTATTTCAAGGACAAGTTCTCAGACCCCTTATCCAGCCACACCCGGCAGGAACCGAGAGGAGAGACACCCACAGGCAGTTGAGAAGAGGGCAGGCCTGCCCTGGCAAATCAGCTTCCTTGGTGTCTGAGGCCTCGGGTGCCCCAGGAGGGCTACGCACGCTTTGTGCACACATGTTCAACTTACAGAGGAAGACGCTCCTCCCTTCCCAGCCACTGGAAAGGGCCCCTGTCTTTGGGCCAGGCCACAGGAAGCCCAAGGCGGGGGGCCTCCTACAGAGCCATTTTCAGGGAGGGGGGGGTCACCCTTCCAGATGTGGGGACAGTGGATGGTGGGCAAGGGCAGCAGGGCTGGGCCAGGTCGTCTCTACAGGAGGCCGCAGAACAGGGCTGTGGCCTGCTCCAAGTTTTTGTTGTGCCTGCTGGGGGAGGGGGCGTCTAAAACCATTTCAAAACCTGGAGGAAGCCCAGTGAAGGGGGCCTCATTCCCTGTGGGGAAGGGGGGGATTTCAAAGGGGACCCTGCTGCTGAAAAGGTTTCAAAAAACCCTTGCCTTTCTATCAGCTCCAAATCACTCCCTCGCCAGCAGCAGCCGGGAGAGGGTGCCGGGAAAATGTTTCCAAGGAGATGTGTCCCTGAGTCATCATAACTGCCAGGGTCTGGATGCTGCAAAGCCACGAAGAGGCCCTCCGCTATAAAAAGGCCATTTAGCATCCCCCCAGGGGGAGGTCTCCAATAGTCAGGGTCCCCGGGGAGGCCGGCCTCAGACCCCCCCCAGTGCCCCGAGTTTATGAGAAGGCCACCAAGCTGAACAGTGCGACTTCTACCCGCCAAGTCCCCTTGGTGCCACGAAGGGGGGCTTTTATCCCCACCAGCTCCAGGCATCCACTCTGGCCTTGGGATATTTAGCAGGGGAAGCTGTCCACAGGGACACTGGGCCCCAACAGTTTTGACCGGGACTTCGCAGCCAGCCCCAGCTGGGGCTCTGGTACCTACCACTCTTCCACTCATATTTCCCACGGTTGCCCTCTGGCACCTTCCCCAAGTCACCAAGGCCAACCAGGCCCACAGCACAGACCAAATCGAAGTTCCTTCACCTCCTTCCTCTTTTTTCTCCCAGCCTCATCCCCTCACCTCTGGACCAGACCAGGCGGGTCTCTCTTCTCTTCCATCTTCTTCCTCCTCAACACTGCAGCCAGATTAATCTCCCTAAAGCACTCAGTGACATCCAGGCCATTCTCTGCCCTAAAACCTTCAATGGCTCCCTAGTGCCTAAGCCCAATATTGCACATTCAGGTGCCCACAGGGATGAGGCTGGGGACACAAATGAACAAAGCACCCTAAAATATAATAAAGATGGGTGGGACCATGGTGCCTGGAAACACACAAACCCAGCTGCTGCCGAGCTCGTCAGCTGTGCCACATGGGAATTCAGGGCCCTGGCTGCCACCTCTTCTGGTCTTCCAAGAGAAGCCCAATAAAACATCAGCCAACGGACCCCCAGACTTGGACCCTGGCCCTCAGGGTCAAGTCTAAACCCAAATCCCTTAACTTGGCATTCAAGGCCCTCTCTGGCTTGGCCCCAAGCTACCTCCCTACCCTCACTACTCACAATGCTACCACATGCGATGCCTCCATCCCAGCCAGGTTGAGCTCCTCCAACCCTCAAACCGCCTCCTCTGCTTCTGCCTCTGAGCCTTGTTCACCCCACAGTCTTCCCACAGACACTGCTCTCCACCTTCTGGGTCCAACAGCTCACCCTTCAAGGACCTCCTTCTGCTGAGCCCTCCAAGGCCCTTGTCCTCTGGTGACTGTCCTTCCTTGTCAAGGCTGTTCCCTCTGCCAGGGACAGGCCTGCCATGGAGAAAACTCCTCTTCATCCTGTGACACCCAGGCCATTCTGACAGGCCTCTTTGGATCCAGCAGTCCTTGGTCTCTGTTCTCAGTTCTCATCAACCTCCCTGCACCTGGATGCCTTCAGCTTCCCCTGCGGGTAGGGGACCCAAGGGCAGTGCTGGGTCTCTCCCACCACAGACCCTGGCAGGGAACCACACACAGCAGAGAGAGCCCAGCTGTATTCAGACCCTGGTTCTGCTGCTTCCTGCCTGGAAGAATTCGGATAAGTCATTAAAGCTCCTCTATGAGATGAAGGATGAATACCTACACAGAGTGCCTGCCACACGGTGTGGCTCAGTGCATGGTGGCTGCTCTAGTGCTCTCGCCCAGTGAGACCCCCCTTCGCTGCATGATGCGTGTGCTGCGGGGTCTCCCACGGGGTGCCGTAAGGCCTCTGCAGATGGGCACCCTGTCCCCTGCTCCCTCTACCACCTGAGGGACCGCCCCAGCACTCGACACGCAGTAGGTGCTCAGTAGTCAGTATTCTCTGATAGATGGGGGTGATGAGGCCAGGGGAGGGCAAGCCGGTGGGGAGGGCAGGTTAGAGCAAGAGGAGGTGCCGCCCCGCCAGAGGCAGGTCTCGCATCGGGGTCCCCAGCCCATGCGGTCCTGCACGATGATACTGTTCGTTGCGTGAACGTCTCACTTGGGACTCCCAGGCTCGGAGACCAACAGCTCCTTGCTGCTTGCTCCCCACATGTCCTGGGAACCAGGCCAGCTCGCAGCGCTGCAGAGTCAGGCTCGGGTGAGGGGCCCTGTCCAGCCACCAGATGGGACTGCCTCTCTCCGGAGCCTGGCCCTCCGCTCACACAAAGGCCCAGATGCCCCTCAACACCCCCCTTTCCACTGCCCACCTTCTAGTTAGAAGTACCCCCCACCTCACCTTCCACCTGAGGACACACAGCTTCCGGGCTCAGCACAGAAGGAAAGGTGGAGGGTGGGGGGAGCACCTTTGAAATCACTGTGGTCCAATTAGCCAGGCTCTCGCCCTTCGTGCTTACAAACAGGCACACACATTAACACCTGCTACAAAGGCAAACATTTTTAGATATCTTCATCTTTACCTCCTTGACACTCCCATGAAAGCGCTCTCAGCAGCCAGCGACTGACAGGCTAGTTTCCTTCTTCTACTTCGGCAGGGGGCTTTCAAAGAGAAGAAATTAAAAAGCCACCAATCTCCCTGTCAGGCTGAACTCCCAGGGCCTCACCTGCCCTTCGTCAGCTCCTGGTGTCCCCTCACCACTGGGAGAGCCCCACCACGCACACAGTCAGGGCCAATGTCTTCAGGGGAACCACCCTGAATCACTGGGACACTGGATCCTCACACCCACAGAGCTCACCAAGGCTGCAGCTAGCTAGGATGGCTGCAGCATCCTCTCCCTGAGCACAGCTTCACTAAAGAAGCATCTCAACAACGGTCCTTGTTGCAGAGAACGTGGATGGTGGCACGGCTGTGCAGAATTCTCACACTGCCCGCGGGAGCATAATTTCATACGACTACCTGTATCTACTGAAGGTGAACCTACTCGTATTCCATGACCCACCAATTCCACTACCAACATTCCCATTAAAATCATATGCACGTGTTCACCAAAACCCATAGACCAACAATGCCCATAGCAGCACATTATCCGAAACAACTCCAAAATGAAAATGACCAAGATGCCCATCAAAAACAGAATAGACAAGGGGTGCCTGGGTGGCTCGGTCGGTTAAGCGTCCAACTCTTGATTTTGGCTTAGGTCACGATCTCACAGTTGTAAGATCGAGCCGTGCGTCGGGCTCCATTCTGGGCGTGGAACCTGCGTGGGATTCTCTGTCTCCCTCTCCCTCTGTCCCTCCCCTGTTCATGCTCATGCACGCATGCTCTTGTTCGATCTCAAAAAGAAAAGAAAGAAGAAAAAAAAGAGTAGAACAGACAAGATAAATGGTGATGTGTTCACACAACAGAATATCATACACCAGTGAGAAGGGGCGATGTCCGACCACAGGCACTAACGTGAATGAAGGAAAGGCACCCAACACAAAAGAGCAGAGACTGTATGCTCTCATTTATAGAAAGTGCAAATTGGGCAAAAAAAGCCTTATGCCAGCGACATCAGGATGGTGACATTTCATTGCTGGGGGGAGGGGCTGGAGGGGCCAGGAGGGGACTTCTGGGATGCAGAAATGGTCGGCTTCCTCGGCTAGGTGTTGATTACACAGTTGCACTCGGTTCCTGGGAATTCATTGAGTAGCACAGTTAATGGGTGTTTTTGAATGCATGCAATTAAGAGTTTTGTAAAACAGTACTCGGTCCGCAAGACTATAATAAAAAAATGTTAGAGGAAGTGAAGGGTCAGGATGCCCAACACACGCTTGAAGCCTCACTGCTCAGACTGCAAGGGTCTTGGAGAAGGTGATCATACTTCCACCAAAGACCCAGGGCATCAGCATTCCAGAAGCTCCCGAAGCCCTCACTGCCAAATCCTCCACCCACCCTGGGCCAGCTCCACGCTCACCAGAAATCCAGCCGTGCTCCCTCTGACACGTAGGGCATCCCCGGCTGCTGGCAAGACAGCACCCATCCAACGGAAGGCACGTAAGACCTCACAATCACAACTTCCCCTCCCCACCTCGGACCAAGAGGGAACAACACAAAGGCACTTTGAAAGTTCCCCTTCCAGAAAGGCTGAATTTTCCAAAGTCCAAAACCACTTGAAGAAGAATAGGAAAAGTAGTGAAATACCTTTGTAAGCATTCTGTTTTGACAACGTGCCTGAGGAATTCACCACGTTTAGTGGGGAAATGTGAGCAGTTGAATCTATTCAATGTCATGACATATAAAATTGAAGCATAATTGCCCCTGAGTGCTTGACAACTGGAAAGCACTTCGTTTCAGAAATGGAGGGAAATTTATGCTGGGAAATGGAAGAGATTGTCAAAAGTTTGATTGTAATGTGAGTAGAGCTCCAGCTCTTACATTTTACTCCCATTTGAAATGTCTCGGAAACAGCAGCAGTGACTCCATCTTTTGCCCTAAAAGCAGCAAAATGATGATTGGAACCACAAATTTCAAAGCCCGATGAGTGGCCCCAGCATGGGTGGGAGGAAACGCTCTCTTACCAATCATGTGGTTGGCAACATGGATTTGGATCTCTCTCTCGTTCTCAAAGGTCATCTGGCACTTGATGCACTGGTATGTCTTTTTCTGTTTGGAAGCCAAAAAGAAAGGAATTAGATAGTCAGGAAGTGGAAAAGAGCAGAAAGCAAAAGTGCCTGGAGGTCCTCACTCAAGACTTGCCAGAATGGCTCTGGTCCCCTCCCAGGTCTCTTCTGGCCATTCTCTCCTCACCTGCCTCCAAATCCAGCTCTCCAGCCTGGGGCAGGGGACTAGGCTGCATTCCAAAGGAGGTGCTCCTCTGTTACATCTGGGGAAATTGCCATGATGGGAGTCACCATCCCAAGGTGAGAGCACACAGTATAACCATGGAAAAGAAGTTGAAGGAGGCTGCCCTTCTAGGAGCATGCTCAAATCCATCCATCCATCCATCCATCCACCCATCATCCATCCATCTACCTGCTTACTGTCTACACACACACACACACACACACACATACCCATCCGTCTACCCATCAATCCATCTAGCTATCTTATCAGCCATCCAGGTAATACACACCTACCCATCCACCTATTCATTCATCCACCCTCCATTTATCCATCCTCTGTCTACTCATCCTTCTGTCTTCTCCTACATCCATCTACCAGTCCAACCATACATCTATCTTTCCACCCATCCAACTACTCTATCTCTTTACATAAGAGATAAGGGCCATGTGGCCGAGCAGGGGATACTGTTCCTGCCAGTCCTGGTGCTTATAAGTAACTGAAGAATTCCTCACTAGGCACACAAGGTTGCTGGTGATCTTACAGCTGGCTTCCACGCACAGGAAGCTAATACCAGCTGCCTTTAGGAGGTAGAAGGAGGAAAATGGAGATCATCAGAAGCTTCAGAGCTTCTTGAAGACCCACTCCAAAGAATCTTCTCAACAACTAAGCCTAGGTGGGTGATTGTGAAAACAGCCCCCTCTGGACAGGGGTGGTATTGCCTGTGTGGGGGAAAGTCTGTGGCTGTGAGTTTTTATGAAGAGGGCAGGGTCATATTGGGATCCAAAATATCCAAGCTTTTTGAAGACCACTGCAGCTCAGGGATGAAGGGACCTCCCCTGACCTCTGGAAAAGGGGGCAGGGCTTTGGATTTCTTGGTGGAACACTCGGGCCAGACCCTCAAACATGCAGCCAGGATAAACCACCAGGGGGCTCAACTGCCTCAGTTCCCAGGGTGGCTCTGACCACATCTGCAGTTTCCCTCAAGGGCCTGGTCCCACCTCCAGGCCTTTGCCCACACTGTCTCCTCCACTCGGAGTACCCTTTCCATCCTGAGGACTCTGTTCAAATGTCACCTCTGCTGAGAGGCCTCCTCTTCCCACCCCAGGATGAGTTCAGGGGCTCCCCAGGCCCCCAAGCTTATGCTTAAAGCATCTAGTTAATCAGCACATGGATTCGTCGTGGCTAATTGACTTGTTTGCTCCCCCACTGCATCGTGAGCACCCAGAGGGCCAGGATGCGCTTTGTCCACCTGTGAGGTCCCACGGCCAGCAGAGACTAAGTACATGGAAAGCATTTGTTGAACAAATGAGCCAAGTTGCAAATGTTATCTTGCAAAGCACTTTACTAGGGCAGGAGGAGCAAAGAGAACCAAAGATGCCTTCTGTATCCTGGATCCTCACCACCCAGCACAGGACCTGGCCCAGAAGGAGTGCCTAATAATGACTTAACTTTTATTACAATTGTTATTGCTGCTGAGCAAATGCTTGTTGAACGAATCAATGAGGAAACAGCTGTCCTAGCTGGTGCTGGAAGCTTTAGTTCCAGAGGCAGGGTCCCCCCTCAGGTTCCAGAACCCACTCTGATAAGACCAGGGCCCTTTCCCCCAGTGTTTCAGAAAACCTAGGGGTTCAGAACAGTGGCCCAGAGGCAGGCATTCTGCAGGGAAATGCCCAAGAAGTAGGGCGTGAGGCGGGGGGTCGGACAGAGCTGGGGTTTCTGGCCTCACAACAGACAGAGGAGAAATTCAGGCCAGAAGAGACTGTGGGGACTGAGGCCTTCTGGGGGTACACAGTCCCAAAGCCCCCATCTCAGCTCAACTCCACGTCCGTGCTCATGGAGAGCAATGATCTTGGGTCTTCCATTGTCAGAATCATTCATTCCTTCCCACATGTGTCCCCTGCCCTCTTGCCATCACATAGGAAGGGAAAGAAGAAGGAAGAAGTCAATACAAGAACAAAGCACACCCCAGGAAGCTCCATACCAAGGACGCTCAGGGCAGGCCTGCTGGATGGAAGGCTGTGGAGGTCACAGCCATGGCCAGTCCAGACCAGTGCAGAGGACTATCCATGATCAAAGTGATTTTGATTGTTCCTCCTAGGAGCAGGTGAATGAAGTGGGTTGCTGTACTTGGAAAATAAATCACCAGGGGCTAGGCAGGATGAGAAGTTACCTCCAATACTCCTCCACCACATGGCCACCCCTCAGTGGCAGGAAAAAGACTGCCCAATAATAGGGCCCCTCCTGATGGGGAAAATGCTCCAGGGGATTCCCAAGGGAGGTGACATTGCTGACCACAAGAGCCTGGGTGCGCGCACACACACACACACACACACACACACACACACACACAGACTGCATGCACAGGCATGGACACGCCCATGAGGACACACACAGACATGCAAACAGACACATGTACACTCCCTTGTCGCAACTCACTGTCAACACAAAAGACCCCCAACCCCCACCACACACACGGCAATCTGCTCCCTCTAACACAGACACACAGGTGCAACACCCTCAGAGCAGTGGAGGCATCCTCATGGACCACACATTCACACAGGTTGACATATCCAAATTCATCCCGGGACATGAAGGCTTTCAGCTCTCACTGGATCCATCATGCCCGAATGTGCCCACAGCTGCACAAGTAGCTGTGACACAAGCACACGCACAGACCCCACCCCCAATACACACCCTTGGGGACACACGTGTAGACCTCCAAGTGCCCACATGTGCATCCACGCCTTGCCACACACATAGGTTCACCAGCACCAACATTCATTAAGCATGTGTATTATACCCAGAGCCCCCTCCTCCAAAAGACGGCCCTCCCAGCCTTGCATGCAAGGCCATGGGTGCCCAAGGCCCAGGGCAGCAGGCACCCGGCCAGCGCCATCTGGTCCTCCATGTTGGTGGAACATGAGTTCAGGCACAAGCAGGTGAGGGCTCTCTTACTCTGCCTCCCTCCCGCTACAACCTTGGCCAGACCTCGTCCTCACCCCAACACCTCCTCTTGGGCTGTCTCCCCTTCTCTGTCCCCCAGAGACCCCCTCCTCCTCTGGAGCTTCAGCCCCCACCAGGAGACATAATTACAGAAAGACAGAACTTGGCATTCAAAGCACCTGCTCTGCCATAAGCCCCTTCTACAGGGTCCCTCCCATGGTTCTCCTGGGCCTGTGGCCAGGGCTGCCTGCCCCTGTGTGGCCCCCAGCAACCTCAGAGAGGAGCCCGGGGTGGAGAGAGAACACGCTTGAGACCAGCAGAGACAGGAGATGAGAAGCGAGGGAGAGACAGGAAAGACAGCCCATAGCTACTGAATTTCCACGATCATGACAGCAGCTCACATTTACTGAGCACCTACTATGAGCAGGCTCTGTTTATTCTGAAGACTCACAATCACTCTGTGAACCCCACTTTAAGGGTGGAGAAAGTGGAATTTGAAGAGGCCAAGCCACTTGGCCAGAGCCCCGCACTACTGGGCAAGGGGACTGGGGTTTGATGCCAGGAGGACTGCCTCTGGAGCCCGTCTAAGCAGCCTTTCTCAGCCCCGTGTCCCAGAACACATTTGACAGTCCTGGGCCAGGGGACAGAGAGCTGGTGCGGCCTGGCCAAGGCCTCTAACCAGTGTGAGAGCACCCAGTCTGCCCCATCTGGCACTGTGAGGACCTGGGGAGTCAATGGAGGGCTGGTGTCTGCCCACAGTGGCCCAGAGTTGGGGTGATGTTGTTATTACCCATAAGCAGAGCATGGGCGGGGGGCGGGGGAGGGAACCTCAATGCTTCACGCTCCAGCCAACAGCAGCCTCAGCCCCACAGGAACCCAGTCCTCGGAGAACTGGTTGCTATGGATACACTCCCGAGGGTCCCAGCCTGCCAGCCCCCAAGCCCTTGCATAGCCCCCAGAGTCTGCTCTTACATGCGTGAGTCCTGGGGGAGGGGGGGGGGGTGAACAGACAGCTGGGCCCCTGCCCCCAGGAGTGCCCAGGCAGGGGGCAAGGCCCCAGAGGCTGGGCCTTCACTGGGGAGGTTCCGGGCTTTGTCTAGCTCCTTTCTGCAAACGGCCCATCTGCCCAGGTCTCTAGATGCGATTGCTCCTCTCTTCTCTCGCAAGGCCTGGGATGGGGAGAGGAAGGTCTGTCGGGCTCCCAGAAAACAAGGCCCCTCGGGTGTGAATCCCTGAGCTGCCATGCACAGCTGTGCATCCCTGAGTATACAGTTCCACCTTTCTGAGCCTGGATACTGCCTTTGCCAAAACAGAGGTCACAGCAAGGCTCCCAGGTTGTTGCCGTGGCCCACACAGTAGGGGCTTTATGAAGTGGTACTGACGCAGAATCCAGAGCAGAGACTGTGGAGGAGGAGGAGACTCTAGAAGCAGCCCTGTGGCTGCCAGGAGCCCCAGCGCCGTGGTGGGCAGCGTGGGAAGGCAGGGATGGGGCTGGGAGCACGTGGAAGGAGGGTGTACAGGGCCCCAGTCCCGCCACACTGTCCCGTGGTCTGAACGAGAGGGGTGACCACCCTGGAGCCCACCCCAGCCTGCAACCAGGATGGGCTGCAGAGGTGATAGGCAGAATGTGGGTCAAGAGGTCGGCTGTGGCACCACACTACCTGGGTTCAAATCCCTTCTCTGCCTCTTGAAAGCCGGGGCCTGAGGGCAAACTGTTCTGTACCTCCATTTCTTCATCTGTAAAGGCAGTATCATAGTACAGAGATAAAGTGCTCAGCACATCCTTATCCCCCCGTAAGTGTGAGCTGTGGTTATAAATGGGATAAATACCAAGTGATGTTCACTGTGTGCCCAGCACTTCTTCTGCTCACTTAGGCCTCAGGGCAAAACACGGAGGTCCGCACAGAAAATAGTCACAATGTTTAACAACGGGAGAGGGGCAGGTACTGAACAATCAGAGCAGATGCTCCTTAAAAACCCAGAATGGGGGGCGCCTGAGTGGCTCAGTCAGTCTTGGTTTCGGCTCAGGTCGTGATCTCACGGTTCATGAGTTTAAGCCTTGCATCGGGCTCTGTGCTGACAGCATGAGCCTGCTTGGGATTCTCTCTCACTCACTCTCCGCACCTCCCCTGCTCGCTTTCTCTCTCAAAATAAATCAACAACAACAACAACAACAACAATAACAAAACCCAGAATGGCCCCCCAGTGCCTCCCAGGTGATGTCAGCTCTGGAGATAGATACTGTTGCTGCTGCTATTACTACTCTCTGGCTTTACAGGAGAGGGCAGAGGCCTGGAGAGATCAAATCCCTGGAGGGGTCCTGGAAGAAGGAGATTTTAACCCAGCCTGTCTGATTCCAGGGCCCAAAGGCTTCCCGGCCCACCCACATTGGCCAGCCAGCAAGCCGAGGCTGAGCAGAGCCGAGCAGTGGGGACCAGGGCCGGTGCACAGAACCTCTGAGGGGTGACCTACAGGACCCTTCTCCAGACACCCGGTTCGGTCAAAAGGCCTTGAGAGGGTGAGGTGTTATGGGACCAAAAGGGAGCTCTCTGCTCCAGACAGGCCTTTGAGAATAGGCCTCAGACCCCCAGCAGAACACTCCGCTCTGCCCTCATTCAGGTGTTTCTCCAGCCAGGGGGAACATGGACAGGCCGTTGGCCTGTTGGACCTCAGTGGAGAGCGGGCCAGTGGGCCTCAAACGTGTCCCTTCCACTGCAGATTCTCCTTCTACCCTCCTCCAGCCCCCCTTCCCTCTCCTCACCCTCAAAATCCCAGAGTCCCAGGAGCCAGTTCTGATCCCAGCTCTGATCCCACAGTGAAACACCCTCAGCTACACCCCTGTCTTCCAGCAAGCACGCACAGCAGGTGGTCCTTCCCCAAATTCCGCCTTCCGCCCATGGCGCCAGCAGCCGGCCCTCGAGGGAAAGACACTCCCGAGATCTGCTTGGCACCTCCTCAGTCTGGAAACAGACAATAGACTCAGTGGGAACCCCGGGCCCACCATCAGGTGGCCCTTGGCCATGGCACCCAGACCCACCTGGACCCTCCCAGAGCCTGAACTTCCCCTGCCTCCCTGAAACCTACTAGTTATGGGCCTGTGGCCTCCCCTAGTCGGGAAGCCCCCAAGGTAGGGTCCGTTTCTGACTCTCCTTGACTGCCAGGCACATAATGAGTGCTCAGGGCAAATCTGATGAACAAATGAATGGAGGAATCAATCCATCAATCAGTCATTAATGAGAACAGCAACTGAATCCATTCCTAGGCTCTTCCATGCACAAGCACCTGCACTAACTATAAAGATGTGCTGTTGATGATAACCTATCAGCCGGTGATTACAGGCTGCATGATCAGGCCCTAACTAAGTGCAGGTCCTGAGCCCTGTATGCGGATATTATCTCTACGGATTACCGAAAAGAATCCTGAACCTGAAGCCCAGAGAGCAAAGGGACTTGCCCAAGGAGACTCAACAAACAAGTGAATGCGTCCACCTCAGATCTGTATGAAAGATGACAGCCACCATTTATGGAGCGTTCGCTGTGTGTCAGCTGGTGCGTCGGGCCCTTTACCCATATGACACCACAGGTCCCTGAAAGCGATCCCATGAAGTCCAGGCAATTGTCATTCCCCTTTTACAGATGAGCACTTGACAAATGAGGCCCGGAGAGATAAACAACGTCTGCCACGTCACATAGCTGGAAGGGAAATGGCAACCCTGGGGATCACCCCGGAGTCTCCCGCAGAGCGGACGTGCCCGGCGGCTGCACAAGAGCGCTGCTTGTCTGGGCTGCTAAAGGGAACGCCACCGGGAGGTACAGAGCTCAGGGGGGGGCCCCCAGGAGCAGGGACAGCCTCTTACCCGGGGCACTGGCGACGTCTGGGCGCCTTTCCGGGGCCCACTGGTCTCTGGCGTGAGGTCACGGTGGTCCACCTGCATGTGGCTCTCCAGGTCCTCGGCACTCTCGAACTTGACGCTGCACTCGGGACAGCGGAGGCCGGCGCAGGGCCGGTCGGCGGGCTCGGGCGGGGCCAGGCCGCCCACCTGTCCGTTGGCGCTACGGGCCATGCAGCCGGCACAGAGGCCGTAGGGGAGCCCGTTGACGTCAAGCTTCACCAGGTCCTGCTTGCTGCGGAACTCCTTGAGGCACAGGGCACACTTGTAGAGCTTTTGCAGCCCCTGGCCGTTGGGGGAGGACGCAGCCGAGCTGCCCGCCAGCTTCTGCATGTGGAAGGTGCCATGGATCTTGAGCTCCAGCGTGGAGGTGACCGTCTGCATGCACACCACGCAGCGGAAGCCCGTGAGCGAGTTGCGCAGGTCGGGGTGCATCTGACAGTGCTCGATAAACTCCTCCTCGCTCTGCAGGGGCATCTTGCAGATGCGACAGGTGCCCGTGTCCAGGCTCTTGCTGTGGGTCACCTTGTGCTCGGTGAGCGTCAGCAGGGAGGGGAAGCGCTCACCGCAGATGGGGCACATGTAGTGCTTGGCGGGGCCCCGGTGCGTCTGCAGGTGCTCCCGGAGCCCGTTCTCCGAGAAGAAAGTCCGCGAGCACACGTTGCACTTGTGGCTGCCCTTGATGAACTCAGCCTTCTTGCGCGAGCCGTCGTCCTCCCCGGGCCGGATGTTGTGGTCCCGCAGCCGGTGGTTCTGCAGCAGCACCTCCATGGTGTAGGCCGCCCCGCAGATGTCGCAGCCGTACATGGGCTCCGACGCATCCACGTCGTCCTCGCTGGCCTCGTGACTGTTGGGCGCCTCGGGGTTCTTCAGCAGCATGCCCTGCAGGTCGGCCGGCTCGGCCTTCTTGCCGGCAGCGGGGGGGCACCCCGTTGGCCGTGCCGTTCTCGGTGGCGGCGTCGAACACACAGTGCTTCTCCCGCAGGTGCTTCTCCAGCAGGATGATGGCGTGGAAGGCCTTGCTGCAGAACTTGCAGTTGTATTTCTTGCTGTGCGTGGTGATGTGGCACTGCAGCTCCACCTCGGTGCTGAAGGTCTCCCCGCAGAAGATGCACTTGTGCGCCTTGGCCGGGTTGCCCAGGTGGCTGTGTTTGACGTGCACCTGCAGGTCGGCCTCCTTGCGGAAGTCCCAGTTGCAGGCCGTGCAGCGGTACATCTTCTTCTCGTTGCTGTGCTTCACCGCCAGGTGCACCTGGATGGACACCTTGGAGTCGAAGACCTCCTGGCACAGGGTGCAGTGGTACAGCACGAACGTGTGCATGTCCAGCAGGTGTTTCTGCAGGTCGTCCACAGAGGAGAACTGCTTGTCGCAGCTCTCGCACACGTAGTGGGTCGACGTGGTCATGTAGTGCACCGTCAGGTGCTGCAGGAGGGACTCCTGGGAGTCAAAGTCCTCTTTGCACTGTGGGCACGCCTGCTTCCGCAGCAACAGCTCCAGGTGCAGCTTCAGGTGGGTCTGGAAGCTCTCGAAGTTGGAGAACTTGAGGTCGCACTGATTGCAGGGATACTCGCCGTTGGAGATGGAGTTGGCGCTGGCCGAGAGCCGCTGCCGCTTCGGGGAAGACACCTCCACGTCAGACGAGACCGGGCTCTGCTCCGCCTTGGACTTCTTGCTGTGGGCGAGCGGGATGTTCTTGTGGTTCTCCTTGATGTGCTTGGTGAGCTTCAGGATAGAGCCGAAGATGGGCGAGTTCGTGCAGTAGGGACAGGAGTAGACCTCCATGAAGGACTGCGCGGGCTGCACGACCGGGGACTCCAGCTTGGTGCTGCCGACACCGCAGTGGGCCTGCTGGATGTGCTCCGTGAGGGAGGACTCGGTAAGGAAGCCCATGGAGCACTGGTTGCAGAAGAAGGCGTTATTGCCATCAGGCGGGTTGACGTTGGGGCCGCAGTGGGAGACGCGGATGTGCTCCTGCAGGCTGTTGATGTCGGCGAACATCTCGGGGCAATAGTTGCAGTGGAAGGCGGAGATGTTGCCAAACTGCATCACGGGGTAGGCGTGGTTCTTGTGCAGCTTGCGGACGTGCTCGTTGAGGTTGTACAGGGTGGGCATGGAGTCCAGGCAGATCTGGCACGTGTGGCTCTGCTGGGGCTTGTCCGCGTGGATGGTCTTCAGGTGGATCTCCAGCACGGCCAGGCTGTTAAAGTCCCGCTTGGAGCAGTAGGGGCAGCTGTAGACCACCTTGGACCAGCCCTGCCCATCATCCCGCATCTTCTTCTGGCCCCTCAGTGGCTTCAGGGTGGAGTCCGGGGTGGAGCCGCGCTCCACGGAGGCGCTGGAGTCTGGCGTGGCGCTGCTCATGGAGGCCACGCTGCCCAGCACGGGGTCGGGGCTGACGCTGTGGTTGCTGGAGTCGGGCTGCCGGTGGCTGTCCAGGTGGCAGTAGACGCCCTCCACCGAGGAGAACTGCTCGGGGCACATGGGGCACTTGTGTTTCTGGTTGGCGTGGGCTTGGTGGATGTGGGCGAGCAGCGCGTTCTCGTCGACGAAGACCTCCGGGCAGTGGATGCACTGCAGGTCGGCCTTCTCGGAGAGCTGGGGGTGGCGGGTGAGCACATGCTTCTCCAGCTCCTCGGTCTGGCTGAAGGTGTCCTCGCAGTAGTCGCACATGAAGTCGTCCTTCTTGGCCTCCTTCTCCGACTTGGCCAGGTGCTCCTTGTTCTTCTTGTGCGCCTGCATGTGGCTCTGCAGCGAGCTGGTGGAGGAGAAGCCGCGCTTGCACACGGTGCACTTGAAGGGCTTGCTGGAGCTGTGGGTCTTCAGGTGGATCTTGAGGTGGTCGCTGCGGGAGAAGGCCGCCTCGCACTCGTGACAGTGGTACTTCTTGTCGCCCGTGTGCAGCTTGATGTGCCGGTCGCGGCTCCTCTTGTGCTTGAAGAGGCGGCTGCAGTAGGTGCACTTGAACGGCAGCTTGTCGCTGTGGATCTGCTCGTGCCTCTTCAAGTAGCTCAGGCGGATGAAGGACTTGTCGCAGAACTGGCAAGGGTACGGCAGGCCTGTGCCCCCTTCCTCCTCGCCCAAGCCAAGGTCACACCCATCTCCGATCATCTGCGTGGGTGACGCAACATCCTTGCTGGAGGGAGACGAGGCCACCCAGGAGAGTTGTGGGTCGTCGTCACCATCTGCGGGGGGAAGGCGGAAAGGAGATTAGAGGCAATTCCCAGGGCCGCCGAGAAACAAGGACAGAGCCAGCTTCTCGACAGCTCGCGGGCTGAGGCTGTGCAGCTGGCCAACGGCTGCAGGAGAGTCAGGGGAGGGAGTCCGGGGGGCCGGAAGCAAGTGGACGCGAGGGCCGTCGGTCTGCAGGGGAGTGGCAGGGTGGGGGCGGCAGGATACGGAGCGGACATGCCTTTCTCCTCAGCAACACCTGCCTGGGCCTCGTTGGACGCCATACCCCCCACGGGAGGTGAGGTCCCAGGCACTTCCCTGATGGGCCACGGGGATGCAGCCTGGAGGAAGTCACCAGAAATGACCTCACAATCCACCAGTCCCGTAGGCCAAAAGGAGGCAAGTCCTCACCTGATCAAGACGTGGGGATTGACTCCCCCTCCAGCCCCTAGTCCTGGTGGGAAATTCCACTTATCCTTAGGGGCACAGGCAAAACCTTGCAAGAAAATAAAATGCACCTTATTGAATGCTGCTTCACCACATTTGGGGAGGGAGCTGGGTCTGCCGCTTCAGGGAGCAGACAGACTACGAGGCCCAAGTCACGGACACGTGGCATCAGACCCAGCAGCACAAGCAGGAGTAAGCAAAGGGTACTTGAGAAGGATCTGCGGGGTTCCCAGCACAAACCATCCCAAGGTGGGGGTGCGTGCTCTGTTCCCAGGGCCCTGGGAGATAGCCTGATGTGGGGTGATTAGGGGATGGGCCAGGGCCCAGATGGCCCCAGAGCTCAGAGTCCAGTGGGCCCTTCAACCCACCTTGGCAGGTATGGGAGGCCATCCTTGCACAGATGACCCACCCTCCCCGGCCTCCACTGGCCCTGTCCAGCCTCAAAGGAAAACTAAAGAAACAAGGGGCTGGCTGTTTCTGGAAAAACAAAGGCACACAGGACACCGTAAACAGAGCCAGTGAAGTTCCCTGAGCCTCAAGACTCGGTGGGGGTTGGACCGAGCCAGCCCAAGCAGGGAGTGAGTTCCGAGGCTCAAGTTTCGCATCAGGTGGATTTAAAACTTAATAATGAATGAAACGGACCGCAGGCTGCTACGGGCAGGGGAGAGACAAACAAAAGCTCAGATTCGGCTGCACTGACCTTGCTCTTGTAACCCTGAGGAAATAAACCACTGCCCCCGCCAGCACAGCTTAGTCTCCAGAAAAAGCCTCACAGACGTAACCCAGAAAGTCTGGCCCGGAGGCAGCCCAGATCGTCCGGAAGGGGAGAGCAGGGGGCCCACGCTCCCAGGCACAGGCACACATAAACACACTCACACAATCACACACAGGCACCACGGTCCGCACACACACATCCGTTCACACACCATGTTCCCCTCATGGCTCGCACACACGCATACATGCACACATGCTCACTCACCTGCAGACACGTACGCTCACACATGGTCACACTCACCGCAGCCACAGGCATGGCCCTGGCCCCAAGGGTCCCGGACCCCCAGGCGCTCACAGATGCCTCTGCTGTCCCAGGCCAACCCCAAGACTTTAAGAGACCGTAAGCCCAGCGGCAGGGTCTTGAGAGGTCCCTCAGGGCTAGCTCTGAGTCTGTTCCTAGACCCCACCCATCGCCCTGATGTCCACCCTGGTCCCTGGCCCTGGCCCTGACCATGTGAAGATCTGCCTGACCCCAGCTGGCCGCGTCGGCAAAGCTCTGCCAGGGAGAATGAGGCTCTCTCCAACGCTCACGGCCCCGAGTCCCATACCTCCTGGCAGCCTCTCCACCCCTGAAGCCCAGCCGCCCAGCCCGGCACAGGGAGCCTCCCAGAACGTCCTCCTGGGGTGAGGGCGCCTGCTCCCCTGGGCGCCTCCCATTTACAGGGCCCTTCGGACGGGAAAGATGCAGCCGCTGCCACGGCTCCTCCGATTAGACGCGGTGGGAGATGCCCCAGCCCCTGCCTGGTGATTCCCAGCTCTTGCCAGCTGGGCTCCGCGGGGCACAGACAAAGGGACCCAAGGGAGGAGACGGCTTGGGCTGGGGCAGCTGGGGGACCTGCTGGGCCCCCGCCCCCTGGCCAGGCTCAACCGGCTTTTTATTATTTTGATGTCTTAGCTCAGACACACTCAAGCTGCCACGGGGCCCTTCCTGTGTGCCTGGTGCTCTGTTAAGTGCTTTTCTCACAACCACCGCTGAGGCAGGAGCCAGGGCCCCTCCCACTGTACCGGCGAGGAAACTAAGGCACAGCCACAGAGACTTTCCCCAGGAAAAGACAGCACCAGGACCGCCCACAGGCGGCCCCTTGCCCAGGACATGGATGTGGATGGATCTCCTGAGGTCAGTTAGAGAAGACTGCCTCTGCATAGGGGAGAAAGTCACAGGCTGGATCTCCATTGAGCCCTTCCGGACAGCATGACCACAACCAGCCCGCTCTCTGCGTTCAGGGAGGGGCCCTCAGAGACCAGAGAGGTGCAGGTGCTCACAGGGCTGATGAGTGGAGGACACAGGCTTGAACCAAGGTCAGCTCAAGGGTGAGTGAGACAGGAAGATGCTTTGCCCAAAAGACCTAGCCAGGACATGTCTTTCTGCCAGCGTTCATTTGCTCCCGAGCCCTGTCCCCCGACCCCCAAAACAGAACGAGAGCAGATTCCTGCATTCAAAGCCCCTCTCCTCCATTTATTCATCAGCCCAGGAGAATTCCTCTTAACCTCTCAGACTCAGTTTCTACATGTGAAAAAAAAGAATCATTGTGAGAAGCAGATGAGAAAAATTAATGTGAAAAAGCACTATTTGGGGCGCCTGGATGGTTCAGTCAGTTAAGCGTCTGACTCTTCATTTTGGCTCAAGTCATGATCTCACAGTTCGTGAGAGGGAGCCCCGCATCGGGTTCTGTGCTGACAGCTCGGAGCCTGGAGCCTGCTTCGGATTCTGTGTCTCCCTCTCTCTCTCGGCCCCTCCCCTGCTGGTGTGCACTCTCTCTCTCAAACAAATAAACAAACTTTTAAAAATGTTTTTAAAAATAAAAAATAAAACTTAACTGTTTAAAAAAAAAAAAAAGGAAAAGAAAAAGAAAAAAGAAAAAGCACTTACATGAAATGTCCAGAAAAGGCACATCTGGAGAGACAGAAAGCAGATTAGTGATTGCCTGAGGCTGGAGCAGGGAGCAAGGATGACTGCAAATGGGCAAGAGGCATCCTTGTAAGATCACGGAAATGCCCTAAAACCAGACCGTGGCGAGCGCTGCACAGCTCTACGAAGTTGCTAATTGCTCGCCTAAAACAAGTTAAGTTTATGGTACGCAAATTACACTTCAACGAAGCCATTGACACAAAAACACTATTTGGCCAATAAGAATAATAATTAGCACTAATTAGTGCCACGAGTGCTAATGACATCAGTAGCTACGCTTCTTGCGCACGCCTCGAGTGCCAACACCGTGTCAAGGGCTTCTATGGCCTCGGTTGATTTCGTTCCATCCTCACGGCCATCGGTGACATCCCATTTTTGAGATGAGGAAGCTGAGGCTCAGAGAGGTGCGTGCCTTGCCCTTGGTCACGTGACCCGATGCCCCAGTTGTGTCTGGCCAGAGCGCCACGTCTCCCGGCAGCCCGGGATCTATTCCCCCAGTGGTAGAGCAGCCCACCCGGTGCCACAGTCCCCAAGGCCCATTGCCGGGCTGCCTGGTGGGCTTTCTTTTTCTGCAAACGAGTTTCAGAATTAAAGCAAAGCACGTTATTCTGGGAGCAACAAACTGCACAACTGCTGAGATTATAATCACCTGACGGGAAATGACAATAAGGCCCCTTACGCTGAAAAGGCCCAATCAGGGGAACTGTGTATGTTGACATATAAAGTCCCAAATTCAGACCACACTGTTTAAAGCCTTCTGTTCTAAAAACATTTAACCTTGGCTGCTGCCGGCCCACCCCTTCCAGTACACTTTGCTTTGGGGACGCACAGCTTCGTGCTCTAGGAGCAGGCCAGAGAGATGTGCCGGCACCGGAGCGCCCAGGGTGCCGGCAGGGACGCCGGCAGAGGATGAGGGCTCCCTCCCTCATCCACAGCAGTAACGCTCCCCTCGCAGGTGCACACACACCACACACATGCGGCCGGTACAGATGTGCAGAAAGGGAAGGGGTGCAGAAGTGGGGCACAGGCGATCTCAAGAGCCCCTTCGGCTCGGATGGTTCAAAACTCAGGGAGAAGGCAGGTGCAACAAAAGTCCAGTTCAACCTGCTACCTTTTGATTTCCAAGTAAATGCTTGTCCAGACTTTACTATTGCTGGGTATTCTTCTGAGAGCTTTGCATGTGTTAACACATTCGATTCTCTCAACAGCCCAATGAGACGGCGCTATTATTATCCCCATTCACAGGTGAGAAAACGGAGGCCCAGAGAGGCTGAGTAACTGGCCAGCGGCAGTAACAGCTGGCAGGCAGGGGAGCCAGGGTCCAGTTAGCCTGGTTCTGAGTTGGTGCCTTCACCCTCAATTTCCCACTGCTTCTCTCCTTTGGGAGGGATGCTGTCACACGAGAAGATCAAGTGAGAAGGGCAATGACTAATGCAGGCCCTCGGCTTCCCCTCCACCTAGAATGAGTACAAAGTAGTATGACAAAATGAGTCGAAAAATCACTTACAAAATGAAGATTAAAGTCATTTAACAATGACTGATCCTGCAAAAAGGCCTGGTAGGAAATGGGTTATATGAGGCTTTTGCTGTCTGCTGCAGGAAGAGAACCAAAACAAGCGTAAAAGAGGGGAGAAATTTCGATAAAAATTCAATTAAGTAGCAGAAAGAACATTAACTCGGCTTCAGGACACATCAGTGGCAGAAAGCGCAGGGTGGACCCCAAGCTCACGTGGCCACGCTGGGTGCCGGACTCTGTGGCCGGCAGAGCAGAGTGACTGCCACCAGAGGTGGCTGGGAGCCTCGGCCCCAGGGCTCCTCCGGTCACAGAGAATCAAGGTCGCAGCTGCTGAGGAAGTACCCAGACAGAAGAGGGACCATGACCGGCCCACAGGCCACATGACTGAGCAGAAAGGGGGACCTTCTACTGTGGTGGGGAGGAAGGAAGAAGCAAGCCCCTGCTACCAAAGTCTCCAAGAGGAATAAATGGATCTGAAAAGAGCCCTGGGAGGTGCCCTGCATCATATGGGAAGGGGAAAAGAATGGATATCCAGCAGCTCCAGGTTTCTAGGACATTCCTGGGCTAGACAGAGCCATCCAAGTGGATGAAAATGACCAGATATTCCAGACCACGAAAGAAGGCACCAGCAAGCAAGGTGCCTGGGGGAGAATGTGCTGGGGGCAGAGGAAAGGGAGCAGGACAGAGAAAATTCTAGGCCTTGGCTCCCTGTGCTATAATATGGGAAGCTGGAATTTTGGTCTCCAAGGTCCCTTCAGGATAAATATAAAGGTCATTCGGACAAGATTCCAACCACCCAGAGTCTCTCCATGAGAGCCACAAAAAGACCCGACCATTCTTTATGAAGCCCCAGAAGGTCTCCTCGCCACTGCCCCATTTCCTTAGGAAAATGAAAATTGCCAAGGAGACAAGTTCCCCACCGGACAAAGCTCTATGACGCTCCATGGACAGCCTCCCTGTGCTTCCATCAGGAGCTACAGGAATGAGAACCGTCATGACCCTTCTGCAGCTCAGAGAAATGGGAACGCAGACTCGGGAACCATTTATGCCAATCCTGCAGGATACCGAAGGACCAGAGAGAAAAGGGAACTTCCAGGGACGATCAATTGGAAGCGGTTGCCAAGGGTACTGTGTTCAGAAGGATTATAAGGCCGTATCTGGGCTCAGAAGAAATAAGTGCTGAAATCAATTGGTGATGTCTGCCATGAGCACAGGTCTGTCCAAGGGCATGCTCAAAGGGCACTGAGCAATTGGAGGAAGGAGTCTCCTGACTCCCAGTGCTACAGAAGAGTCATCTAGGTTTCCTCCTCCAGGAAAGGAGCTGCCCATCCTCTCTGAAAAGGGAGACCTTGGGGCAGGGTCCCAAAAATCCTGTCATTCAAGCAGAGACCACAGGGCTTGCAAGATACTATGGTGCTGTGTTGTGATCTGAAGGTGGTCTCTCACCAGAGAGAAGGGTCAGCTCCACCCCTGGCTGATGTGGAGGCCTGGCCACAGGGGGAAAAAGCAGCCCTGGTGTCCTAGGATTGCAGATCGATGTTCCCAGAGCCCGAGGTGGTAAGAGCGGCAAGACATCTGAACAGACTTCAGTGCACACCACAGACTGCACTTCCCATGGGGCAGCCCGAACCCAAACAGGTGTCTTTCTAGGCCTGCAAGGATACAAAGTCAGCCGAGGGGGCATCTGGCCATATTCCTAATCTCTTCTTGGGAAACTTCAAACCTACCCATCTGTGTCTCTGCACCACCTGGAAGCCCGGTGCAGCACACAGGTACACTGGGCAAACCCTGAGGCCCTCTCCTCGGGCTGCTTCCAGCAAACTGTGATGTGAGCTTCCCCCTCAGCTAGCCCCAGGCCCATGGGGGCCTGGATATCAGAGTGTGAAGGAGACAGAGGCCGTCAGGCCAGAGCTCCCAGGCTGGGTGGGGCATCCTCCCATCTCAGTGCCTACCAGGGACTTGGCCCCCAGAGACACAATCGACCTCAAACCAGGCCTGAGGGAGCAGGGGTCACAGACAACAAGGGGACCAAGTGCCTGCCCTGTTCCTTACCTCCAACCAGGTGCCAGAGCTGGTCATCCATCCCAGAATATTCCTCAACTCAACAACATCCATGCATGTAGAGTCAGCACCAGTGCAAGGGGAAGGGGAGGGAAGCGAGAGGAAGTTAACAGACCATCACTCACCTTATTTCATAGATGGGGAAACTGAGGCCACACAGCAAAGAGCAGACAGATGCAGGACCAAACTCAGAACAACCACAGTACTTACTATTTATGGAACATTCTCTGCAAGGCATTTTCTCTGCCAGCATTTTCTCATTTGATTCTTGCACATACTAGGAGGTAGGTACTGTTACTGTCCCCTTCTTTGTAACTGCAGACTGAGGCCCCAAGAAGGGAAGCAAGCCCTGGGCACACACAGCTAGCGAGTGGCAGATGTCCCTCCACCCCCATTCCCATTCACTCACTAACCACTAGACTATCCTGCCTCTCCTGCCCCGAATGCTGGTTCAGGCCTGACCCACTGCAGAAGCCGCTCCCTCGTTCGAGGCCCACCATGCGTCAGCGCCAGGATCTATGGCTCAAGGAGAGCCTGCAGGAGCCACACGCTGCAGTCCCACTTGCCACAAAGGCCAAGTCCTGTCCTGAAGTGGAACAGCAGGCCAGGCTGGCTCTGAGGCCAAGCACCAATGAGTGTAGCTGGCCTCTTTCCTCCCTTGAAGGCAGATAATGCAGGCTAGCAGAAGTGTGCAGAGCTAAACCAGGAGGTTGTGGTAAGCAGAAAAACTCCATGTCCTCACCCCCCAAAACCTCTGAATATGTTACATTACAAGGCAAAAGGGAATTAAGGTTATAGGTGGAATTAAAGTGGCTCATTGATTTTAAAATGAAGAGATTATCCTGGATTATCTGGGTCGGCCAAATGTAATTGCAACCGGTCCTTAAAATGTGGAAGAAAGTGACAAAAGAGGAGGTCGAGATGAGGCAATGCCACAAGCCAAGTAATGTGGGCAGCTTCTAAAAACTAGAAAGGCATGGAATCAGACTCTCCCCTACAGCCTCCAGAAAGGAACACAGCCCCGCTGACGCCGTGAGATCCACGTCAGCCTTCGGACCTACAGAACTGTAAGAAATTAATTTTTGTTGTCTTAAGCTACTAAGTGCATGGTAATTTGTTACAGCAGCAATCGGCAACTAATATAGATTTTGCCTCCAAGACAGCTGTTGCTATAACAAATACCTAAGTGTGGAAGTGGCTTTGGAATCGGACACAGAGCAGCAACCAGAATTTCCAGGAGCATGGTAGCAAAAGCCTACACTGCCTTAAAAAGATTGTTCATAGACATAGGGATGTTAATGACTCTGCTAATGACGACGTAGAATGAAGGAGTACGATGAAGAAAACCTAAATCGCCACAGAAAATACCTGAATCATCGTGACCAGACTGTTAAGAGAAATGTGTACATTAAGGGCACGGATGGTAAGGACTTGGAAGAAAATGAGGAACAGGATACTGGAAACTGGAAGGAAGAGATCCCTATTATATAGTGGCAGAAAGCTCGGTGGAATTGTGTCCCACAATTATGCAGAAAGCAAAACTTGTAATGGATAAAAATGGATATTTAGCCGAGGAGATTTCCATGCAAAATGTTGAAGGCATGGCCTGGTTTCATCTCATGGCTTATAGTAGAAAAGAAAGAGCTAAATCAACAGAGCTGTTAAATAGAAAGGAAGCCAAGAATTGATAATTTTGGAAATTCTCAGCCTACCCAGATTGCAAAAGACATTATGATTAAGAGATTCTCTAACAGGAAAGCACACTCCAGAGAGAAGGCTGAGGGGACGACTGTACATTGTGCTAACATCTCAGAAAAATCAAAAGCTCAGAGTATTCAGTCACATGAAAGGTTCTTTGAAAAGATTAAGTGTGTGACTCACAGATGCCCTACATCAAACCAGAGAGCATCTAGGAAATTTGGGGGGGGGGGGGGGGGGGATTTCTCTGGAACCATCTCAGTATCTCAGTAGAAGCCAAAAGTAGAGACAGGAGTATCTAGAAAATATCTGCGGAAGAGCCTGATATCTAAGAGTAGATCCCCATGACATACACAGGAGACCCACAAGGTTCTTGAGAACTTTGTATCTGCAGAAACACAGCCAGCTTGGACCAAAAAAGAGATGAAAGAAGGCTGTCAGACTCCCAAAATTCCACAGCAGAACACAGGCTAATAAAACTACTCGGCTGCAAACATGTGCTACCTTTCATTTAAAAAAAAAAAGAAAAGAAAAGATGACTCAGAGGGCGGAACCTCATGTCCAGAAGGCAAAGCCGCAGCCAGAGGGTAAAATTTTGAGGCCAGAGGGTGGGGTTATGAGCCCAGAGCATGAAGCCTTGAGCCACTGAGAATGAGATCATATGGGACTAGGTTCAGATACTAGCACTGTATAACCACAGGCAAGCACATCCCCTCTTTGTGTTTTCATTTCCCCAACTCTTGAGAGAAGGAATCAGATAAATGGGGTCTCTGAGAGCCTTTGTAGCTCTACGAGTCTGTGATCCATTAGTGATGTCTGCCCTGGGCACAGGAATGAGGAAGGGCAGATAGTAAGCATCCCAGTTTGCTGCTAGTTTAGGCATTTTTTTCAGTGAGCACATGTTTGTCAAGCCTGCTGCATATGCTTGGTCCTCTGAGGGGTACAGAAAGCACTCAGCATTCTTAGGTGGTGATGCTCTTGTCTGCCCAACTTGTCAATCAGTCACTTGTCTAAAGTTGCAGCTCTAAACCACCACTTTGCCACTTTGAAGCACTTAGAAAGAGAAAAAACGAAAAACCCCTTTGGTTATAGCAATAGTCAGTCCTGCATGCAGATATTTGGTTTTCCTAAAGGGACAGATGGGGGTACGGTGGAAGGGATCGAGGCCCAACCCCTGGGAAATCAAGAGTCCACCCCGGGAAGGAAGGGGACCAGGAAGCTGGAGGGTCTTTCCTCAGAGGTAGGGCAAGGAGCCCCACAGAGGCTACCAGAAGCTGACGTGGCTCCACCTGAAATCTTAAATTAGAACTGTGCTATTAGCAAAGATAATAGCAGCTCATATTCACCCTCCCCTCCTCCAGGGAGCTCAGAGTGCCTTTGTGGATAGGATCTCAGCATCCCCAGTGAGGCAGCATCAAGAGGAAGGGGGATCGTTCTTTCAGTTTGGGGATAAAAACTAAGTGGGTTGGGGCATCAGGGGGTCGGCGGGCAGCATAGGGGCGGGGACTGGCATGCAAAGGTCATGGCCCAACACTGAGAAAAGGGGGAAGGTATTCTTGCCCTCGGGGCTGCTTCTCCAGCTGGGGAGCGAGGAGTGGGCCCCTGTTCTCTGCCCTGCCTCAAAGGGGCACTTAGCACACATCCTCTGAGGGGCTGCAGACTGAAAGCCATTGACCAGGTATGCCTTTGCCAGCTGGCTCTGGGGTGTGCTAAAATACCACCTGACAGCAAACAGTGGCCATCAAAGCCCTTAGTGAAACTTCCGGGAGCCCAGACCATCAGCATGATCATAAAGAGACTCGGTCCGTTGCAGGGAGACATCACCAACAGAGCGACAGCAGAGCCATGGGGAAGAGCATGGGCTCGCTCAGACTGAGCTGCCCGCCGCTCCTTGAGTGTGTGACTGCGGACAGTTTACTGCACCTCTCTGAGCCCCCATTTGCTCATCCACTGGATGGTGATCACAAGAGCAGCGACCTTACAAAATGGGTAATGTGTATGTGCTAAGTACTCAGTGAATGTTGGCTAAAGAAAATAAGGCGATTGCCGGTATAACTTTAGCATGAATTGTAAATGACCTCAAGTGTGTGGCATTTAAAGTTTTGCACGGAAGCTTCACACCCATTATCCCATTCGACACCGAGTAGCTCTGTAAGGTTGTAGAGGTGGTGGTTATTCCCCTACGACAAGCAGGCAGGGTGACAAACACCCAGGTATCCGGAGCGAAGCCCAGCATCCCACCCACTCTCTCATACTCCGAGTAGCCGGGTTTACACGCTAAGCTGCGTGGTCACCCTACGGATGAGGAAACAGAACAGAGAGGTGAGGTCACATCCCGATGTCAGAAAGCAGACAGTAATTAGAAAAGCTGGGGCTGGACACCCAGCCCAGGGCTCTCAGCCAGCTGGACTGATGAGCCACACAGCGGGACACAGATCATCGTGGCTGTCCTCCCCCCGGACGGTCTGGGGGCCACCCAGCTATCAGTTATTTCGTAAAAATGTCAACATTTCTAACTCAACTCAAGAACACCCAAAGTTTTTTAAAACATCTACTTTCACTTCTGGCTTTTCTTTTTTGCTTTTTAGCACTTTTTTTTTTTTTTAAGTTTGTTTAGAGAGAGAGAGCATGAGCAAGGGAGGGGCAGAGAGAGAGGAAGAGAGAGAGAATCCCAAGCAGGCCCCACACATCAGTGAGGAGCCTGATGTGAGGCTCAAACTCACAAACCGCGAGATCATGACCCGAGCCAAAACCAAGAGTTGAATGCTTAACGGACTGAGCCACCCAGGTGCCCCCATTTCTGGCTTTTCTTGCAGCTCTACATCTGGCACATCCACGATGGAGCTGAGCCACAGCTGCCGGCCTGGACCCAGTGTGCTCATTCTCCTGTTTGCCCAGACCTGAAGGGCTCCTTTCCTCAATACAAAGTGTCCTAGGCCAGCAGCTGGCCTTAGATGTTCAGCCCCCTCGGTTTTACAGATGGAGAGACCGACCTCAGTTTCTCCATCTATAAAATGGGAATAATAGTCCCAACTACTGAGATGCTATGCAGACAAAAAAAGTGAATATCAGTAACATGTTACATATGGGAAATCCTCCATAATGTATAAAATAACAACAGTCACTGGCTACTGGCTCCCAGCTCAACATAAGATCACAGGACAGAGAGAGAGAGAGAGAGAGAGAGAGAGAGAGAGAGGAGAGGAGGCAACAGCCATGTTGGTTTGAATGGATACAAGACACTGAGTGGTCCCATGTTCCTGAGTCCTGGTAAACTACCAGGAGGGTCTAAGTTAAGGGCCAGCAATTAACCCTATAGAAGATGGTTTTCAAAGCAAAGGACGTTTGACCTGCAGAAAGGCCCACAGGGCCCTACCATTTACAATCCCTGGGCATGAGAGAGAAAGGAGCTTTCCAGAGCAGCCAGCCCACCCTTCTCAAACAGATGGAGAAACTAAGGCACCAGCAGCCTTGCTGGGGCACGGACCTGGGCCTCCAGGCTCATAGAGGGGGTGGGGTATGAGGTCTGACTCCCCTGCACCCACAGGTGCTGCCATCCCAAAGGGCCACCGGCACACAGGACAGGAAGGAGGCATCCACCTTTCCCCTTGAAGCCTATGACCTCACAGAACGCACAGCCGGTCTGGCCGCTCTATCCCTGAGACAAATTTACTCGGCACAGATATTGAAAATCCAACTGAGTTTGAGTTTTATTGCAGAAATTAAACAGACCAGAAAAAAAAGGAAAAAAAAAAAAAGAAAGAAAAGAAAAAGCCAGCCTTCATCAGCTCACCTGAGAGTGAACTGTGATCAAACTAACTAGTGTGGAATGGCACGATCAGGTCCTGCCAGGGAAGAAGAGCCCCCCAGTGTGCCCCAGCGAGAGACTCCCCGGAGCCGGGCACTTGTAGCTAGCAGAGGGGCTGTGGAAGCCTCCTCCATCAGCCGCCTGGCCCGCGGCCGCCAGGGCGCCCCGACTCAGCCCTGCCCTCCTCCCAACGCCCCCGGTGGGGAGGACGCGGCGTGTGAAGTCACCTCCGTGAGCGTTCACGAAACAGCACCGCCAAGGGCCAGAGCAAGGGCTCACTGCTCGACTCGAGAGAAGGCAAAATGCTTTCGGGGTTGAATCACTGTTTTTCTTTACTCCCTTTGGAGATCGGCAGAGCCCACATTCGGCCGTGTTCGTGGACCTGGGACTGGAAACAGCTGCGCTCTAATTACATGTAAAGTGTACCAAAACATCCCTTTTATCACAGACTGGAAATCTGTTAGCATCTGTCTCTCCTTTGTTTCTTCCACAAGATACAAGCTTGTTTCTACATTTTTTCTCACCTGTAGCGGTGATTAAAATTCATTATAAATGAAAGGAGTGAACAGAGAAACAAGTTCCTCTGTGTACCGTTCTAAACTCAAATTAGAAACAGCTGTTTGCTAATTCATGCAGCGATGTTTTGCCGTGCTCTGTGAATCAATAATAACTCACCCTATTGCTGCAGAAATTTTGGGATAATCCATATATTTAACTCGGCGTTGGATTCTCCAGGCAGGATTGCCGCGGCGGAACCTCGACCTGCCTTCAGGCTGGCAGGAGGGGACTTGGGTTCGGCACTCTGGAGACAGCCACAGCTGCCACGACAGAGAACCCCCAACTCGAGAGGCGCCCGAAACACGGGCCCTGGCAGGACCAGAAGGAAACCCCGAAACAGTATCCTCGTCTCCTCCCCTCCCCCGGAACCACCACTTTAAAAAAAAAAAAAAATCAGCTCTGATTAAACGCAAACCACACACATCCTCCAGCCGCCGGAGGGAACAGCAAAATTAAAAGTCTAATTGGTACCCGGAACAATTTAAAACTATTAAGTATAGGTGAAGCTTTTCTGTAAGAAAATAATCCTTTGATTGGGATTAAGCTTGTTTGGATAGCATTCTTCCCTTCCCTAGGTTTTAGCTGCAGAAGTCTGAGCTATGGACTGGAAGTCCTCGGTGCTTCTTAGAAGTATTCAGCCATCTCCTCCACCAACTTCAGAGAAAAGGGCATCCAGAGCTGTATCTGCATCTGAGGCTTTGAAAGGGAATGGGTGTTCTTTCTCTTTTGTGGGGAGGGAGGCAAGCAACACCTTTGTATGTGAGCAACGCATACTGTTTCATCAAACCTGCTCTGTCCTGGCTAATAGGCACTGGCCCCTCAAGACACTGCCTCCAGGGAGCCCTCCCTGATTCCCTCTGCCACCATCAGTACCTCTCCCTGACCTCGGGACACTGCCGTGGGGCCACTTGTCACCCTGAACTGTGGCTCTCGGTATCACTACCTATTTCTGAGTCCTTGGGGCACCCCCATGTCCCTGACATCCTTTCCAGCCTGGGATATGGTCTCATTGAGCCATTCTTGAACTTCACACTGGTATTACCTCCCACCACCCACGTCTCAGCCCCACCATTCAACCACCAACTGCAGGGCCCTCTGTGCGTGCCTGGCATGATGCCTGGCTCTTTGTAAGCTTTAAATCCTCACCTCTATCCTATGTGGTGAACACCACAATTTCTCCCATTTTACAGGGCAGATACCTGAGAATCAGAGAGTGTAAGTTCCCCAAGTTTCACAGCACTTTAGTGGAGGGAGTCTGGAGTTATCCTAGGTTTCTCCAGAAAGCCATCAGAGCCACCACTGTTATCAGAGAGCGTGCCTTGCCCGGCCCAGCCTCTGAGGCGTTCTTCAGGCAACTGTGTTCATCAAGGCTGCCTTCCCCTGGTCACAGCTCACCCAAGCCGAACCTGTTACTCAGGACCCAACTCTGCCCACCTCCCAGGCACCTAGCAGGGCTCTCCTGCACGGCTAACAGTCAGGCAGGCCCTCATTTTCTGATGTCCATCGGGGTCCAAGAAGATGGCAGTCCAGTGCATCCTGCGGTCTGTAGGGTGTAGGTGAGGACACACAGCTCATGCTCATCTGTACGGTAGGAGGGAGCTTTCCCTCTGGAAAGCCCGGATGGCTCAGTCCTGGGCAGGATCAGGAAAGAGTGAGCACGGTGGAGGTGCCTGGTTGGGAGGCAGGGGGCACTCAAACTGAGCTTTGTGGAAGGAGTCAGATCTCCACTGACCGGTGATACCCCAAACACAGGAAACACACCGTTGCTGGAACCCAGGATGATTTTAGGGGGCACCCAAGTTGGCCTCAAATAACATTGACCCACAAAGCAAAAGAGTCAGTGCCCCTGCAAGCCCCTTGCGACCTTGGCACCAGGCCGAGGAGAAAGATTGCATTGGGTGCTGTCTTTAACTTCCAACGTTCCAGCAAGGAGAGAGCAGACCCCAGTCTCAGCGTTTTCAGGATTCCACAGCTTCTGGCTAGAACAGCATGAGTCGGGGGGCTTTCTCCTTACATTCGTTTTTTAATTTACTTTTAAGGGTTACTGTCTATTTGCAGCAAAGGATACTGATTTTCCATTTGCAGAATTTAATTAAGTATGAAAACAGACCTGACTAAACAGAAAACACTAGGTCAATCACAGCACCAGGAACACACTCAAATCTCACAAAACTCATGGCAGAGGCTTACGCAGGACCGCAGACCAGCACCCGCCCTCCCAGCGCTGATGTGAGCGTGAAAGCCTTCATGGTGAGGTCACTGCGGGGCTTCACCTGGACCCGCGCCCATGTCTCTCTTCCCTCTTCCCTCTCAGAGTACGTGCAGCTGGAGCCCGGAAAGCCAAGAGGGTGAACGAGGTAGCCCCAGGGGGGTTTCCGTTCATCTGACCCAGGGCAAGTCTCCAGGCCTCCAAGTGCCCCGCTGCACTCCCCGCTACCACCACCCCCAGTTAGCTGGGGCCCTAAACAAAGTCTTCCGACGTGGAACCCCACAGCCATATCCACAGCAAACCCTTCTGACAGGAGACCAAGTAGAACCTGGTCAGACGAAGTGTGGGTAATCAAACCTCCACCCCATTCTCTCCTCCCCACGATGCCCACATCTGGGGGGTTTTCTGAGCTCTGAATGGGCACAAAGAGCCGGGGCTGGGCCCCTGGTCCTGGCATAGAGTGCACCAGTCCAGGTGTGCCAGGCCCCCCACCCCATGACACCCCATGCCCACACCTAGGGAGCCAGGTCCCCAGGGCCCTGGGAGATGTCACAGTGAACTCAGCCTCAGCTCCTCGGAGAGCAGATGTGAGAGAAAGTACCTGAGAACTGCGGCTGGGGAAACATCTGTCCTAGGAGCCCTACTGCGACACCAGGCCCCGCCTTGGCCGCCCTCCACCCCTCAGCCCTTGCCCCCAGTCCCCAGAGACCATCACTCAACTCCCCGAGCTCATAGCAACCAGGGCAGGTGCAAGGGTCACAGTCAGGGCATCTGGGCGGGGCCTGAGCCAGGTTCATAAGTTTTCTGCAATTCAGTGCTCCCTTAGGAAGGCCCCTTAGAGAATCAGAACTCAGAGCCCAGAGGCTGCCACCCTCCCCTCCCGGTCTGGCTGGCCACAGGCAGAATGCAGCAAAGCCCAAGACACTGGCCCAGGGCCTCTCGCGGTGGGCAGGACCAGGACTGGACCAGCACCTTGGTTCTGGGGCCGGTTCCAGCCCCCAGCAGCTGTGTGACCTTGGGAAAACTCCTGGCCATGGGCTCCCCTTGCTTCATCTACAGAATGCAGCTGGTGTATGTGACTTTCTTTCTGGAGGTGCGGACACAGGAAGTGCACAATGAAGATAAAGAACGAGCAAGCAAATGAACAGATGACCAGATTTTCACCAAACCCAGTATCAGAGAAAACCACACGGTGCTTCTAACCTAGAACTCTGAGCTTAGAGAAGGCACTGAAAAATGATTAATACACATGCTATATCTTACATTATATATGTACAGTATATGCTACATGTGCATATAAACTATGGATAATAAGTGACATATATTATGTGCTAAACATTTCTTGAGGATTTGCTCCATGCCACACATGCGGTCTCAATATTCACAATAGTCTGACAAATCATTACTGCCAACCCCATTTCACAGATGAGAAAATCAAGGCTTACAGAGATTAACACCTCCAGAGGCTTCCGGGTCAGAAATGGCAGAGCTGGGCCTTGACTATGGGTCACCTGACCTCAGAGTCTGTGCTCTTAGCCACGCTGAGATGCTTGTGTGTGAATCATGCCACCTATACCTGCGGGATAGAAACAGTGAGTGACACCAGCTCAGGAGCAAGAACATTTCCCCCATGGAGACGGCTTCACATAGAGCCCAGGCTGCACGCCCAGCCAAGAATCACTGGAGGAGGTCTGGACCATGTCTACATTCTCAGCCCAGACACCTCCACGGACAAGGCACGCACACAGTCCAACCTCGAAGCACAGACCTACTGCTGAGGCTCAGTCCAATCCATCTTAGGCCCAGCTCAAAGGGTCAGCTCAGCCCCCCAGCACTGGAGAGCCAACCGGCCTCCCAGCATCTGGAAGGACCGAGGCATCCCTCAGCAAAGCACTCGCTCTCTTTGCACTGACCTGTGCCAGGTACCCTCTCGGCCACTCTGTGAGATAGTTACGAGCTTGGTTCCATTTTACAGAGGAGGACACTGAGGGTTGGAGAAACCACAGGGCTTGCTGTAACAGGCATTTCTGTTGCGCACAGCACAGCTCAGCCCTGGCACCTGGTTCAGCCACAGCTACAGTGGATGACTGGAGTCCCAAGCCTGAAGGTTCACCTCAAGCTTCCACCCCAGGTCTCCACCTCCAGGTCTCACTCCTGCTCAGCCTAGAGTCAGGGAGCCAATGCCCCCTGGGATGGCCCTCAACTGAAGGGGGACCAGAGCCAGTGGCACCCTGCACATGCATGGAGATCCCGGCAGAATCGAGGCTGGGGTCTGCAGCACTGACCTAGACACCCCTCCCCACTATGGACCTCTCCCCCTTCTGGCCTCAGTCTGTCTCCTATACCTGCTTCCTAGGAGCACCTCCCCATCATATAACCTGGACACAAATCCCGGCCTCAGGCTCTGCATTCTGTCATGCTTACCTGAGGGGTGGCACCACATTCGGAAGCCAAGTCCGTTCAGCCCCTCAGCCCACCTTGTATCCTTGCCAGGGCTTGCCACACTCAGGTCACTGAGAGGCCCCCTTCAAGACCTGTGCCCCGACACTATTACTTCGTCTCGCACTTGCCTTGAACTTGACAACCCTACCTACCCGAGGGTAATCCTGGATAACTGTCTTGACGAAATCATGGGTATGATGTTTTTGTGACACCCGTTAAAATAAGCATAATTACTCAGAAAAAAAAAAGAAAAGACAAGAAGTTCATGAATCACCTAAAGTCGGGCTGTGTATCCCTAAAAGTGGCTCAGGTCCTCACTGTGGAGCCCCTGCCGTAACCTAAGCTTCGCACAGGCCTGCAGCTCTCGGTGTGTCCCTCTCCCACCCCAGGCTGCAAGCCTCAGGGGCATGGCAAGCCTTCCCGGCTGCGTGTGCCCAGCACAGCACCTGGCCAGAGGCAGGCTCAGGACAAGAAGTGGACTGAGCCCCGCAGGGAGGGTAGAGCCCTAGGATCCTCGCTGATATGCTGGTGCCAGAGACGCAGCCACTCTGCGAGTCCCACTCACCCTTTATACTCATCCAAATGTACAACTCAGCAGAGAAAATTTCAATTTTCCCTGGATTTTCATGTTTCAGCCTCCAGAAAAATTGCCATCATGGGCTTTGTTACCGAGCTGTTGAGCCTCAATGACTGAAGGCTGCCCCAGCCCCGCCTGTGGTGGGAAGCAGATTAAAACAACCTGTCAGGACTGGGGAAGGCTCCAGAGGGGCAGCAGCGGGGAGGTGGCCACCTGGCCCAGGACCACAGTGAGAAAGAGGAGCCCCACGCAGCTGGCCTGGCACATCAGGTTCACACCCCCTAGAGGTGGGTATGTGTCCTGGGGGGTTCCCCGGGGGGGGGGGGGGGGCGGGGGGAGGGCGCTCAAGTCCTGGATGTCACGATGGGGGTGCGTCCCCTGTTCCCTTCTTGGCATCATTGACCCTTCCCTAGGTGCCCCTACACTGCCGCCTGCCCCCTGCTCCTGCTTTCTCAGACTGAATGGGCCTTCATCTGGCCCCATGCTGTGCCTACTCTAATGCATAGACTTGAAAATCATAAACTAGATTCACTGAGCACTTACTATCCACCATGCTAATTTTTATGTTAATTATTTAGCTACTTAAAGTGTTGGTCATAAATGTTTTGCTTGTATTGATGCATTTTTTAATGTTTATTTATTTTTGAGAGAAAGAGAGAGCAAGTGGGGTAGGGGCAGAGAGAGAGGGAGACAGAGAATCCGAAGCAGGCTCCTTGCTGTTAGCACAAAGCCCGACATGGGGCTCGAACTCACAAACCATGAGATCACGACCTGAGACAAAGTCGGATGCTCAACTGACTGAGCCACCCAGGCGCCCCTATATTGATGCATTTAAACCACATATAATCTTTTCACCAGACACACTTTACAGATGAGGAACCGGAGGCTCAGACTGCTGAAACAGACCTCAGGACTGACCAGCTAGCCACTCACTGTGCATGTGGGGACAGTGAGGCCCTTGACATCTAAGAAGGGACTTTTGCCCCAAGACGAAATCCTGCAGAGCCAGTAGGATCACCCTGAGAGCCACGACATCCTCCTCCCAGGGTGACATCTGGAAAGGGGGCGGGGGGCTACACTGCCCCCAACCCAGCTCAGGTGAATGGCACCCTTGAGGATAGTGTTAGGCCCACTGCCAGCCCGGGGCCACCGTCCCCAGCAGGGCTGGGTACCAGCTCATCTCAGTGCTGGACACAGAGTAGGCCCCATGAAGGAATGAATCAATGACAAGAGGTTCCGCACTACATCTGAATAGCACTTCCCACATCATTGTTCATCTTCCACAAATGTTATTGGGGTTTCCCCACAGGTGCACTTGGCTTAGAGCTGCCTGGAGACAACTCCAAAAAGCCTCACATTTCTGGATCTCTGGGAGCCTCCACAAGGTGCCCAGTGATAACTATCTGCTTGATAATTGAATGAACGAATGAATGAATGAATGTTGGATGGCTAGATGGATGGGTGGATGGATGGACAAAATATTGAAGCCCCAGGACTTGGGCTAAAGAGGGCACTTTCTGGGGCACCTGAGTGGCTCAGGTCATGATCCCATGGTCATGGGATCAAGCCCCACATCAGGCACCACACTGAGCATGGAGCCTGCTTGAGATTCTCTCTTTCCCTCTGCCCCTCTCCCCTGCTCATGTGTGCTTTCTTTTTAAAAAAATAAATAGGGGCGCCTGGATGGCGCAGTCGGTTAAGCGTCCGACTTCAGCCAGGTCACGATCTCGCGGTCCGTGAGTTCGAGCCCCGCGTCAGGCTCTGGGCTGATGGCTCGGAGCCTGGAGCCTGTTTCCGATTCTGTGTCTCCCTCTCTCTCTGCCCCTCCCCCGTTCATGCTCTGTCTCTCTCTGTCTCAAAAATAAATAAAAAACGTTGAAAAAAAAAATTTAAAAAATAAATAAATAAATAAATAAAATAAAGAGGTCACTTCCTAACTGTGGTACAAATGAATACCTGAATAAGAGAATGAATGAATGAACGAATGACAAAGCTAATCACAGAGAAGGTGCAAGGAGCCACTCGAGGAGGCTCCTGTCAGGTGGAAGCCAGGGGTGGTGGGGTAGAGGCTCCAGCTGGAAGCCAAGGAGTTAATGAGCTTGACCACTAGCTTGACCACCTGGGCCCAGAGGGGCTGCCCCCTGCAGAGCCTGTCCAGTGTTACTGAGGTCCCTGGGGTGTCCGCACATTGTGGCAGAATGCAATTATTCCAGTCTCTAGTGCGGCAGGCATTTGTCATTCTTTTATTTGAAAGAACCTCTTGGAACCAGGGGGAGAGCAAGGGTGCGGGGAGGGGCCGGGGGGTGCAAGGATGGAGGCAGAGCTCAGCTACCCTGCCTCGGCCTGCATCCCTGGAGGACTGGCATTACAACAAAGGAGATGCCGGGAGTAGAGGGGAGGGAAGAATTGGGGTGGGGGTGGGGGGCCTCCTATTTATTTAGACCACAGCAGAACACATGGTTAGACTTAATAAGATAATAGGCTGAGATTTCACGTTCTTGAAGGTACAGGCTCAGCAATGTGATGTGGGGTGGGGGGGATGCATTTTTGTCTGGTAAAACCCCTCCAGTGGTCGCCTCTTTCCACACAACACAATGGAGGCTGGGGCTGAGGGCGCGTGCCCACACACCCACCACATGCCCACACATGTATGAATGTGCACACATGTCTTCCCCACCAAGGACCTCCAAAACCTTCCCACTAACTACCAAACACCCGCAAACCAGTGTGCCCTCCCATTAGGAACACACAGTCAAGCAGTCTCCCTCACAAGTTCTTCTGGGAGGAGGTCACGCCAGCCAAGCACATGTAGGTGTCACCCCTTCCCAGACACCATTGCCCTGGATTTCCCCTTCCCTGCTGCCCAAAGGGGCCAACAATTAAAAGTGATCACTTCCTACTCATCTTAGGAAACTCCTTGCATTCACTGTTTCATTCATTCATTCTCCAAATATTTACTGAGCACCTACTCTGTGCCAGGCTGTCTAAACATGCTGGGGCAGCCAACACACCCAGTGAAACCCCACTCCATGAAGCCTGCATTCCAGGAGCATCAGGCCCACACCCTGGAATGCTCCGGAACCAAGACAGCCTGGGTTCACATCTCAGCTCCACCACTGACCAGCTGTGTTCCTGAACTTCTCTCGGCCTCCTCTGGTTGTGGTGGGGATGACATCAGATAATCCAGGTTAAGCACTTTGGCCCAGGGCCGGGCACACAGGAAATACTCCATGAACATATCACTGCGTATCGTTTCCAGACCTGGGGCAGCAGGAGTGGAGGCTGCCAGGAAGCCCCTGGCTCACCGCACGTCTTCCTCGGTGAGCCCTACTGCCCACTCCCAGTTTGCTCATCCCAAGAGCATCCTTAATTTCCTAGATGCTCATACACCCCTGGGTCTGGGACAAACATGTGACAGAGAGAGCCGAACCCACATCTTACCACTGAGCCCATCACAAAACCCCAAAATAGAAAAGCCTCCAAGGGGACACAATCCATGCTGAAACCAGTACTTAAATCCCTCTGCAACAAGGTCTGTCCCCTTGGTGGGGAACTCATTCCCTCCTCAGCTCCCTTAGCAAGAAGAAAGGATGTCAACATAAGTCCTAAGGGAGGACCTGCTGACCACCTCTTAGGGACAGGAATAACAGGATTCTCCAATACCCACTGTCCTCCAAGAGGAGAGAGAAACAGTCATCTGTTACATGGTGGCCATTTTTTTAAATGACATTGCAATTTACATTTGTTTAATTCCTTCAATAAATACTACCAAGTGCCCATTCTAACCAGCCCTGTTCCAGGCTGGAAGCATGACAAAGTCCTTGCCCTCAGAGAGCCTATGGTGTGGTGAGAGAAGACTGGTAATAAAGCAATAAATCATCTATAATAAGTCAAGTGGCACAATGAAGAAATGTAGAGCAGGATGGGTGAGGTGCCACTCTAGACAGGTGACAAGATGATACTTGAGCAGAGACCTGGAGCAAGCAAGGAAGCAAGCCAGGGTGAAATCTGGAGGAAAAGCATTGCAGGCAAGGGGACTAGCAGGTGCAAAAGCCCTGAAGCTGGAGGAGGCTAACTTGGGTACATTCCGAATCTCCATTCTCTGAGATGCCAACACGAGGCTGAGACTGAAGGCACTTGTCCTGCCCTCAGAGATCACGGGCTGAGCTACTCATTCCCACAGGGACCTAAAGTCCAACCCCACATTGACTCACTGTGTGACCTGATGCCGGTCTCTCACCCTCTCTGATCCTGGTTTCTTTCGGCAACGGCTACTTGGGGCTGAGCATCCTCCAAGAAGGCACTGCCTCTGGGGTCCTCCCCAGTCTGCCGCTCTGTGCAAAACACACCAACCATTCTCCTCTACCCCATGGCGCCATCCTCACACCCGCGCCAGCAACGCCACGCAGGATTGGTACTCCTGCCAAAATAGCTATTAACCCAGTAGCCAATAATAACACGTTATCCTATCAATTTGCTTCTGAAACGCTGTGTAATTGCAGAACCCAAGTTTGCCACCTCGGTAGCTTGGTTACGACATAAACAGAAAGAAACTCACCAGTTCCTTCCCCAGGAGAACAAGTGGTTGGCCACGACAAACACCCACTTACCACCCAGTCCCCCCACCCCACGGGGCCCCACGGAATCCATCAGGAATCCTGGTCTGCTGATCAATAGTCCGGAGACTTGTCTCCCTGTGCTCTTGGCATGTTATCTCTGTGTTGGAGAGGAGACCAGAGTCTGGGAGGTGATGGCTCGGGGCCATGCTGGCTTTGTGGGTGGCAAGGTCGGGCCCAGAAGCCAGCACTCCGGCAGCCTCCCGGCTCCTGGCTAGAAACCACATGGCAGGAGAAGAGGGGCAGACGTGGGCGGAGGGGGGAGGGAAGGCGGGGAGAGCCTAGGCACCTAGGGGCCAGCAGGCGCTCAGGGTTACACCAGCCCAAGGGACACACCGACCATCATCAGAGACAGACCCAAGCCAGGCCTCCACACAGGAGACAGAGAGGCCAGGAGGCCACCGGGTGGGGCAGGGAGAGAAGGGCAGGGGAACGAAAAGAAAGCCGCGCCAGACCCAGAACTCAGGGTGCTCCCCGAGGAGCCCCCTGCCCCTGACGATGAAGGGCCCGACTCGGATCTGACACACCACCACCGATGCCTCCTAGGCCCTCACTTTTCGTCGTCCACTCCAGGAAAAGTTTCCTTCCTTCTGGATTAGATTCCACTCTGAGCGAACATTCCACTTCCCAGCGAGCTGGAGCCTCTAATGGGACTCTTGGCGGTCAGTACAGACACCAACTGGCCTGTTTTATTCATTCTTCCCCTCCAACCCCACCCCTCCGCTTACCTCTCCCCCTGCTCACCAGGGCACCCCGGGACAAGTTGGTGGATGCCCTTGTTCCCGGCACCCAGCGGCAGGGCAGCTGAGGCTAGAGAGGCGCTTCCCGCTGCCCCACTGGTGACCTCAGCCCCAGGACACATCCCCACCCTCGGCCTCAGCCGGGAAAGGATGGGTCGAAAGTGTGCTGCTCCAGCCGCGGTGCTTGGCGGAGCATCCAGCAAGTGGGGAGAGGAAGGGCCTCGGGGAGGGTGGGGAGGAGGAGGCAGAGGAGGCCAAAGGCTCGGCCACTCAGCCAGATGTTGACCCAGTTGAGGGCCCCAGGCCCCAGGGGCGCCGGGAAGCTCTGGCTCCCCACCTCCCACCCCCTGCCGCCAGCTCCAGGATTCTTGCAGAGAGGGGGGCCCGGGACAGCACCGCTCCCATGCCTGTCCCTGAGGTCGGGGTTAAAGAAGGAACACAGAGAGACGCTCAGGGGTTGCCAGGACAGGGTGGGGGACAGCCCCTCAGGGGCCCCTGGGTGGGGTGGGCGGGGTGCCGTCTGCGGGAAGGAGCTCTCAGCAAATGGAAACCAGGCCTCGGAAACTGGCCGGACCACAGCCACTGCACAGCTCCAGGGGAAACCCCGCTGCTCGCTCAAAGGTGCCCCAACCCAGCAAAAGATGGTGTTAAAAATGAAAGGGCAGGGAGGGGGTCAGGCAGCTTAGGAAAGATTAGGGGGTGACAGCTGGAGGCACCCACACAGGCCCTCCTGTTCTGTGCTCTGAACACCCTTCATTGTTGGCACGCTGGCCCCCAAGGCCTGCTTGCCTGTGACTGCTGTAAAAAGTCAACTCCCGGAGCAATTACCCCCCTCTGCTTCCCTCCGTGGGGCCTTCACTCAGGTTTCCAGCAGCGTTGAGCTGAGCCCGGGGCTCAGGCTCACAATGGGCCAGGCAAGCATGAGTCCCCAGCTCCCACGACATTCATTTTGGGGATCCAGCCCTCAACACTGAATCCTCACTGCACATGAGTGAGGAAGAGAGATCGGGGGGTGAGGAGGTGGCCCAGGGCCCCACGGCTACGGCTGACCGTCAGGGATCAGTGGGACCCCTGGGCCCTGACATCAAGAGCTTGGGGTCTAGCAGACTGCACTGAGTGTAAATGCCATCTACCCATTCACTCACTCATTCAGTCATTCATTTGATCGCTGGTTAGGTTATTCGACAGAAGTTGGTGATGCGCTTCTGACCCACCAGGCACTTCAGAGCTTGGGATGCAAGGGGAATAGGCAGGCACAGCTCTTGCCCCACAGGCTTCGTGCAGGAGGCAGAGGTCCTACAATCTGTGATCCTTGCTACGACTAGAGAAGTCCCGTGAGGGAACGGGGCTTCCTAGAACAAGGGAGCTGGAGAATCAGCCAAGGGAAGGAAGCAGGGATGCAAAGAGAGGCTCAAGTAGCAGCACAGCGTGTGCAAAGGCCCGAGATGGGACTGAAGTCTGTGGTCGTTTCCATCAAACCTCTGCCCCTCAGCCAGCTCCTCACTCTCAGCAAAGGTGGGCAGCCTGAGCCCAGCAGCCCCGCCCCAGCTCACAGTCTCGGGGAGCCCCCCAATGGCACCTCTAGCCACTACGCCCATACTGGAGCATGGCTTTCCCAGCCAAAGTTCTTGTTAAAAATGTTTCATATGTTTATTTTTAAAAGGGGGGGGATGGAAAGAGAAAAGGGAGTCCTGAAGGTCTTTTTCTTTCCAGAAAAAAAAAAAAATTAATAAATAAATAAAACCTCAGGAAAAGGGCATGGAAAGGCCTCTGCATCTGTAACCGCCGAACAAATGAAAATTAGCTCATTTAATCAGCTCCTCATGGCCTGGCTGTCCCGAGTGGGCCCCGGAACACAGCGAACTTCACAGCAGAAACTCGCCAGCCAATGTCAGTTTATCCTACAACAAAGGGATTTTCTAAATAGCGCGATCAAAACGCAGTGAAGGCCGCGGAGAGCTGGGGACCCAGAACTCGACCCCCCAGATCCTGGTGGGCCCCCACCTCCCAGCTTCATCCCTTTGAATGGAATTGTTCTTTTGGCTTTTGTTCTAATTATCTAAACATGTGTGTAACTCTGTTCTACAAAGACTGTTTTAACCGGCAAAGAGGGTAACGCCAGCATCCCCTCCCCATCCACTGCTGCGGCCCCTGCCCCAAGCCCCACACCATCAACCCCTCCCCCTCGCCCACCACCACCAGCCTCCAACCCACGCATAAACACACACACACAGACGCCCGCACACACCGTGGTTATACCACACACGGAATTACACACACACGCAGTTCTGCACACGGTCACACGTTCACACGCAGTTACATACGCATAGTTACACACGCACAGTTGCACGCACGCACAGTCACATACAGGCGCAGTTACCTCCACCACACGCAGGCACACAACACACACAGCTCTGCAGTTCCTGCCTAACAGCTGGAGGTGGGGGAGGCGCAGCTCGCCAGACCCCCAGGGAGGGCCGCTGTGCACACACCTGAGGCCCAGGCTGGTAGCAAGGACTCTTATTTCCCTGGAGTACTTTTTCCACGCAACTTGCCACCTGGGCTAAGTCATTAGGGCAACTGAGGAGGGGGGAGCAAAAGGCCACGGAAGGGGAGCGGGGGGCCAAGGGGAAAAAAGGCACAGGGGTGCACGAGGCCACGGTGAGCACGAGCCAGTGGCCGTTCCCAGGCTCCACCGCCAGTGCTGGGTTCACCTTCCCTTCCCAGTCAGCCCACCTGCAGTGTGTCCAAGCCCTAGGTGCCCAGTCCCACGGGGAAACAAGGCAGGCCGGATTCAAGTCTTGGCTCTAGCCCTCACCAGCTCGGAGACCTCGCCTCCCCTTCTGTAAAATGGGAAATGACGGTAGCCTCGCACAACGGTCGCGTTGATTAGAGATGCAGGCTGCGTAAAAGTTTGTGCTGGTTCCGTTTGTACGTGCGGACACAGAAGCCCAGAAGGACGGTCACACACACACAGGATCGGTGACACAAGCAGATGACAGCTAGTTGTTTGGTAGCTTTCAATTTCTTACCCAATCCTAATCCCCAGTGTGAAGAAGGGGAACTGAAAAAATGAAAGAAAGGAAGGAAGGAAGGAAGGAAGGAAGGAAGGAAGGGAGAAAGAAAGAAAGAAAGAAAGAAAGAAAGAAAGAAAGAAAGAAAGAAAAAGAAAGAGTGAGAGAAAGAAAGAAAGAAAGAAAGAAAGAAAGAAAGAAAGGAAGGAAGGTGTGAGGAGCAACCGACCAGGATGATGGGAACATCCAGAAGGTTTCTGACCCAGTCTGACGACATTTTCCAAACGCCTTCTCTATCTGATTTTCACAGCAACACCCTGGCTGAGTGCAGTTATTATTCCCAAGCCACAGACATGGAGACTGAGGCTGAGAGGGCTGAGAAGCCGAGGCTGGTGTCGCAGCGGGGGGTGGGTGGGATGGGGGGTAGGGGGCAAGTGGGCAAGCAGGCTGGCAACGGAGTCTGCTGGGCACGAAGCTGCACACTCGTGCCCTGGCCAACTGCGTTGCCCAGCCTGCTCTGTAAACTGCAAGCTTTCCTCTGGCAGGACTCCTGCCCGGGGCTGGGGCTGGGGAGCAGGAGGAAATCCCACCCAAGGAACTCTTATGGTGCACAGGGGCCAGCAGCTTCCCTCTGGCTCCCAGGGGTACAAGAGCCACAGACCACCCAACCCAGACCCAGGAGGAGACCCAGACCCTTTCCCACACAGTGGCTCTCAAAGGCCTTAATATCCCACACCTCAGTGCTGGGGAGGCGGTAGGCAGGGACTCATTTCCATTTCAGACTTGGAAACCGAGGCCCACAAGTGGTAGGTGTGGATGGCTCCAGGGGCCACAGCCTTCGGGCCAGCTCTCAATGGGAACAGAGTCTGCGATTCCTGAGTCCTCCCAGGCTGGCAGGCCAGCCAAGACAGAGTCAAGTGGCAGGAGACTCACAGCCACCTGAGGTAGCCTTTGTATGTGCAGGGGAACCTGGGGAAATGGCTCCTTTGCTAGCTCATCAATGTCTGCAGATCCCACATCCTGCAGGTTCCCCCAGCCCTGCCCCCAACAAGCACTAGGCCACAGGAGGAAAGAAGCATAGGCAGTGGAGGTTAAGTGCATGGACTTGGATTGAATCTCGACCCTGTCACCTACGTGCTGTGTGACCTAGGGAAAGTAACCTCCCCTCTCTGAGCCACAAACCTCAACTGTAAAATGAAGACAGTAACAATGGATGCCTCCCTCCCGGACTTGAGGGTTGAAGGGGATGATGTCTGGGAAGTATTTAGCTCAGTGCCTGCCCCAGCTCCCCAAATGGGAGCCCTCAGTAAGCACGGGGAATAGGGCAGGAAGAGTGAAGAATGCTCTCAAATCTACCTCATCTCCCCCATAGGCTTCCCTAGAGGCCCAGGCCATCATACCCAGTGGGCAGAATTCCTTCTTTTCTCAGACTCAGGAGGACGGTTGCCCCGATAGACTCCTTGTAGGCTCACACTCCACTCAGCTGTCCCTGAACCAGCCCAGCAGGCAGCTGATGGGGCAGCTCAGAGCATGTGGAGTGGCCAGGCAGACCTAAGAGGGTGCAGAACCTTCCTTACAGTGTCTGGGCCCAGGAGGCAGGAGCTGGACCCAGAAACCCCTCAGAGAGCCCCAAACTTCACTCTTACTAGAAGGATTCAGAAGAGAACCACAGAAGGAATCAGTGGTGGTGTTGTCACCCCCCACCCTGGCCATGTCACCCCACACACAGAAGCCTGGCTGGTCTTGCTGGCCTGCTCCTAGGCCACATGGCCCTGTCCAGCTTCGCTCCTGTTCTGAGCCTCAGTTTCCACTCACTGGGGCAGCAGTGAGGGTCAGGGGAGGGCGTGGCTGTGAAATGCTCTGTAAATGCAAGGTGCCCTGGCCACAGGCAGGCTGACTGGGCACGACTGGGTAGGAAGGGGAGGAGATACCAAGGGCAAGCTCGACCCGCCTTCTCCCCTAAATCCGGGCAGTGGCCACAAGAAGAAAAGAGGCTCACCCTGGAGCTGGGTGAGCCCCCACCCGCCACGGTGGGAACCCCAGAATGCAGGCAGCGGCTGCTGCCACTGGGCAGCGACCTCCTTTCTCTCCAGCACAGAGAGGGGTGGCCACCCGACATGGCACACGGCGCATAGTAGGTGTCATCGACTGGCTGACGTCTTGCTTTTACAAGACACCAGTGCAGACGCTCACAGATCACAGCCAGGGAGAAAATGATTGCTCGAAAAGAAAGTGGACTGTGTCTGTGCTTGTCAAGCTCCAGCAGTTGGCCCCGCGAGGCATCAGACCCCTCAGTGCCATGGCCCAGGAAGGGTGAGAGGGGGGATCTGCCCATTTCACAGGCCACCAGGGGCTGTCCCCACCTGTCCGAGTGGCCGCAGACAGGCTCCTTCCGAGGCCTGTGGGAGGCACAGGGACACAGAGTCAGGCGCCCTGATTTCTAGTCCTGGCTCACTTCTGCCCCTATGCCGTCCCCAACAAGGGACTTCCTCTGTCCAGGACCCAGTTTCCCCAAGTGCTCCAACTCCCTCTGCCCCAAATGCTGGGAAACAGAGTGAAATGGCACACTGCCTCACTCTGAGCCAACAGAGGCTACAATTAATCTGAGGCAGGGATTTTCCTAATTGCGGACTTTTACAACCCAAACAGAAAAGATGAAGTACAGCTAGCTAAAATGCTGGCTTGAGGCAAGACATTTAAAGCATCTTTTTAAAAAGTCGGTGTGGTATGAACAAAATTGCTCCTAGAGGACATGAACAGAGTCTTTGCCCAGAAGAGAGTGTCCAGCTCCCTTAGGGGTCAGGCCAGAAACACTGGGAGGCAAACATCTCAAAAGAGATGTCTTATTGGCGGGCAGGGGGTCAAAAATAAATATATAAATAAAGGGAGGCTCACCTCCGATTTTCCTAATTGCCTTCCTTTGCAGGCAGATGTGGTTCTACACCCCACAGCCCCTCTGGAAGTTGGTGTCGGAGCCAACAGGATTCCCATGACCAGGAAAGCCAAGCATCCCTCACTAGCTGGACCCAGCCACCCAAGGGGAGCGGAGAAATGGTGTCAGCATGCACTGGGTGGTGCCCCTCCAACACAAGGATGCCTGCCCCCTGGAAAGGCAGGACAGGCTTGGCAGCAACCACGTCTGAAGCAGACAAAAACCATGGGCATCGAATTCCAAGGTCAACCCCCAGGGCCCGGCCAGGCGTTGGCCCTTCCTCCATGTCCCAAGTACAAATCAACCTGCCAAGAGGCACCCCACGTCCTGCCCAGGAGGAATGAGACCGTGGATACGCACACATGCACGCGCTTCCCGGGACAGCTTAGAGGCAAATGAAGGGCCCCACCCTGCACAGCCGAGAGACAGGAAGGAAGGAAAAGGCAGCTCGGTGGGGTCAGAGGGCATCTCCACCTAATGTCTACCGCGCATGACCGTGTGAGTCTCCCCAGACGCCTTGCGTTTGCCAGTCCACGACCCCTGCCCTAAAGCCTCAAAGCCAGATGTGTTCCAGAATTCAGACTCTTTCAGCTTCTAGAAAGGTAATACAGTGGATTTGCTGAGTCTCTGGGAGCATCTCAGAAGCAATGAAGCATACTGATGTCAGCAGCAAACACAGATATTCACCAACGTAACTTAAATAAAGGCTATAAATAGCTTCACATCAGCCAGGTCATATTTTGCTGCCAAATGAGCTACCAAAAAGAAAACAAATTTCAGATTTCAGGCTTTCTGAAATTGAGGACTGTCAATAAGGGATATATGGAACTACACTGTCTCTTTAATCTTCCCAGTGACCGCACAGGGGAGGAAGTTAAGAAGTACTTTCCCTGCAGTCACACAGCACGACTATGGGGGTGGCTGTCTGGCCTGAGGGACTGTGCGCTCCGCCCAAGAGTGTCCTGTAGTTGCCCAAAGTACTGAACCGCAGTTTAAGAGCTTCCTGAAGAAACACTCAAGCATCTGTGTCTGACCCCACAGCGTCCACAGCCCACACCACCACATGTGCGGTGTTCAGGCCAATCCCCGCCAGGAGGCGCCCTTCAGACCCACACAGACCCAGGTGGCGTCCCCACACCTGCCTGGGCCCTTTCAGGAGCCCAGAAGCCCAGGGGTGGATTTCCACCAGCAGGTGAGGCTCCCTGCTCCGCCCTGATGCCCAGGTAATTACTCCCCACCTGACACGGTCTGCACAGATTATTTTACCTACAACAAATACACTCGGCACATCCCCAGTCTGGGAGAACAGGCACAGGTAATCCCATCTGACGGAGGCCAGGGGTTTCCAGCAGGACTCCCAGAGGGCTGGGACCCCATCCTGTCCAAAAGATGTGGGAACCCCACAACTCCTCGGACGTACTCCTGGTCATCCCTAACGTCCCTTCCTCGGCACATTCTCTTAACTGCAGGGAAAGACTGTAGCATGGGCAAAATCCTGATGCTTCACTACCAAACAATCATACGAATAACTTTATAGGCATTAAGACACTCCCACCAGCCAGAGCAGCAGCGTCCAGCCCTACCAGACATCACCCTGGACCATGACCTTGTTAAGGAGAAGCACAGCATTGAGAAAAACCTCCAGCTGCAGTGCTGGCCCATGCTGTCACTGCTCTGATTTCTAATTAGAACTTGAAGCAGGTGCCTTTCTTCAGAAACCCAATAAGACAGAAGCATCAGGTCGACGGCTCCAAACGTGGGTACGCGTGTGTGCACACATACATGCCCACACACACCATGCATGCATGCACACGTTCTGCTTCCTACCTTTGCTGCAAATCCCACACTAACACCGGTGAGGACTCACCAAGTTCTGGGCACTGTGTGTGGCCAAGGAGGAACCCAGAACTCTACATCCAGGGTTTATTCTCTGGAGAATAAGAAAAATGCACAAACCAAGGCAGACTATGTTGGGATCACAAAAGGGTCCTCATCAGGTCCAGAGTGCCCAGTTCTGGGTGGCCTATGTGGGACACCAAGAGGCAGATACATCTTGTGTTAGGTCTTCATTTACGGTAAAAAATTAAAGGTCAAGGAGAGGGTAGAGAGAGCGTTCTGGGCAGAGGAAATAGCAAGAGCGAAGGCAAGAAAAGGCAGCTAACATGTTAATGGAAATTTTTCCAGTTGATAGATAATAGGTAAATGTGGATACAATGGGAGTTCCATTATGTGCACTTTTAACTTATGCGAATTTAGCTATTCGTTCAGCAAAAGACGGAGAAATGGCTGTTTAAATAATGTCTGTGATTCCCTGGTATTTCCCTTCATGAGCAGGTGTCCGGGAGGAGTATGAAATGAGGAAAGAACTTTGCTTTTCCTTTCACCATTTATGTTCCATTGGCCTCTCCCGCTGCAAGGGTCTCGGCATGCCTAGGGACTTCTAGTGTGTTCTTGGGTGACTGGTAGCCCAGTTTATGCCTCCACAAGAGTCTGTGATTCTGGCCACGTGTAAATGACAAACTGCAGCTGACACGTACACGTACGTTGTCCACTTTATGAGTAAGGAGAATGAGGCTCCCAGACGTGACATCACTCTGCTGGAATCATGAAACCAGTAAGGGACCCAGACTACACCTGACCCCATGCAGTGCGGCCCCAGAGCCCACCCCCTGAATCACTAGGAGAGAGATGTGAACACAGCTGTATTTCAGCAAAATAACCAGGCAGGAGCCTTTCAGTGAAATGGGACGAAAAAAAAGCAAAGGCCAGAGGCCCAGTGAGGAAGCCACTGCAGCAACCCCCCTCTGGAGGAGCTAAGGGGTGCACTGTAGCAATGGGTGGCACTCCCAGCCTTGGAACAGACTGGAGGGCCTGGCAGGGGTGCTCCAGAGAGGAAGTCCAGCACACTTGAGAGGTTTTCTGTAATAACTCCAACCTGTGAGCTCCTGGCGGCCAAGGGGTCTTGGGAAGGGACAGCCCCAACCCTTCCCATCCTTCATCACCTCCTTCCCCCCACCCCTCTCTACCACTCCAAGAAGCCCTGGCAAGACCATCTTTCCCACCACCCAATGGGACAGGATGGTGGGTAGACAACTGGAAAAGCACTGAAAGTGGAGGGTGAGGCCCACCACCTGTGGTGTGTATTCGTCTGCTCCCAAAATGATGCAATGCATTTCTTCACGCCAGCATCACAGGGTTGTGGAGAGAGTACCAGGAACAAAATCAAAACTTCCAACTAGTCTACCAGCATGCTGTGAGACTCTGGAGACATCACTTAACCTCTCTGAGCCTTGGTCTCCTCTATCATCTGTTGATTCATCCATGCAACAAACATATACAGAGGCCCCATTATATGCCAGGTGCTGGGGTAGAATAGAGGTCAGTCAGCCAAGCTTGAGTGGTTCAGGGGTCCAAAGCCTGCATGGATGCATGTCAGGAGTTGCACGCTCCCACCCATGTGCTGGAACCATTACCCTGGCCACCTTTGACTAGAAGAGGAAGAGTGTTGGGAATTCTAGAGAGTTGAGCCACTCCCAGGATGCCCTGCCTGCTGGGCCTGCCGCCCCACCACTCCACGGTACCATCAGCCCAGACCGGGCCCAGGGAAACTCAGGAGCCTGGCTGCCATGGCCTCCGCCACCACGGCTGCCACCGCCCCGCCCCTCTCCAGCTGCCTTTGAGCCTGCTGCTGCCTCTGCTCATTTCCAGGCAAATGTTCTAGTTAATTAAAACACACCCAAGTGCTCACACGCACATGAAGCCAAGCTACAAAATCGACTCTACCAACAGCAGCTTCTCTCCTCCTGCCCAGGATCCACACAGGCAAGGGAGGTTTCCAAAGCTGTTGCTCCTGGCGCCAAGGCTATGCTCGGGCGATCCTACAGTGCACACACGTGTTCATGCACACATATACATACACAAGTGTTCCACACAAATCTGTGTGCAGGTGTGTGACACATATGCCCATGGACACGTGCATGCACACACTCACACACACCACAGTACTCCTTCCTCCAGGCAGTCTTCTCCAGCTACTTTGGCCCTCCAGCTCTGAACATTAGCCAAGATTAGTAAATAAACACTTGCAGCACAAGGGAATTAATGACTTAACAAATGAATCAATTGATCATTGATGCAGTCAGCAAACGGGAACAGCACAGCTCTGGCCCCAGGCCCAATGTCGTATGCTCACTGGATCCACAAAACAGACTGAATTCCCCAGGGAACAGGAAATGCAGGTGCACTGGGAACGGGGTTGACCTCTTGTCCTTCCACCTATGCTGTGGAGCTCCGCCAGGCACTAAGAGGGACACGTACACGTGCAGGTGCGTGTGCACCTGTGATGTGCACTGGTGCATGTAACCAGAAAACTCCCCTTCCCAGATCTGGACATCTTTAACCACCAGTAGCTGGCAGGAGAGGGCCCTGGGCATCAGGGTCAGGAGATGGAAAGCAATCACTTCAATGGGATCCAGCTCCCAGAAGGGAAGCAGAGCATGTCTGATGGTCCACTGGACCTCCTGGCCTTCTTGGCCTAAGACAGATACATAGCCATCACAGGGCACAAGGCAGGTGACTCTAGGTGATAAAATAGCCAAGAGAAAACAGCTAGCCATCCTGCCCCAGCAAGCATTTCTCACACACTCCACGTCCACCAAGACCAGCAAGATGGTAGGAGCCATGAACAATCATAGTCTTGACAAGCATTTGACACCCATGCAAGAATCCAGCCACTCACAGCCCCAGATAAGGCACGGCAAGGATTTCCACTTATGGAGATGGGGGGGAGCTGTGCTGGGCACCTCAAGCTGTATCACACAGACAACTGACCTCTAACTCACGCTGTGGGGCTGGTAAAGTTTTCTGCAGAGAGCGAAAGACATGGGAAGGGATATTTAGAAAGCAGTAGAGTCAGTGGACTCGGAGACATCCCTGTCACCCACTCAAAAGGCAGTCTTGCACCAGCAGCTCAGCACTGCCTGCGAGTTTGAAAGAAATGCAGAATTTCAGGCCCCACCTGGACCTGCTGACACAGAATCTGCATTTCAACACATTCCGTTAGTAACTGTGATTATTCAAGAATGAAATGAAAATTTTTTTTCTTCGAATTTATGTCTTTTACTTTTCAAAAGCCACTAAGCTGTTAGGACATATTGTCCAGTTCTTTGGGCCTGATGACTTTAACTTAGGTATTTCTTTTGGCTTAGGGGTGCCCAGAAAAAATCACCAAGGTGTCACGAACCAAGAAAGTTGGGAGCCTCTGAACTCTGTATGAGGCATGGTCTAGGTGACGTGGACACAGCTGAGAATAAGACAAAGTTTGTGTCCTCATGGAACTGACAGTCTGGTGAGGGAGCTGGATAGTAACCAATTAATCAAATGATTACATAAGATGTTAGGTAATCAGAAATGAATGACAAAAATGAAACAGGGTGAGGTAGTTACCGGCCATCCATTGTGTGTGAGCCCTGCACTCCTACTCTGTCTTCTCCATGTAACCCTGTCCCCATGCCAGACACGTTTCCTCCCTTCCACTCCCATATTCGGCTAGTCACCACGTCTTGTCCACCCTGCCTTCAGCCGGGTCTCAAGTCTGTCCACCAGACTCCCTTCCTTCACTGCCATCACCTGAGTTCAAGTCACTGTGGTTGTTTGGCTGGTTGACTGACTGGCTGGTTGGTTGGGTGGGTGGGTTTGGACCACTGCTGTGGTCTCCTAACATGTTTCCCCACTCTAGTCTAATCCAGACATAGTAGCCCAAGGGCTCCTTGCAGAACACAGGACTACTCACCTCACTGCCCTGCTTAAAATCTCTTTGAGGCCTTCCCACTGCTCCAAGGTAAAGCCCCTAATCCACCCTATAGGTCTGAAGTCATCTTTCCCTTGGGCAACAGGAGACTTCTCCAACCTTGGAATTAAATTAGATCTACAAGCCTCATTTCTTTTTCCATATTGACTTGCATGTAGTACTTGCTTTTTATCCATAGCAAGCACCAAAACCTCAGTTTTGCAAAGCTATGATGTCATCAAAAGGAATACAGACCAATCTGACGTTGAAATGGTGGACAACCCTGGACTAGCAGTTCACCTCATGTCCAACAGATGCTAAGTATCGCTATGTTTCCCTTGAAATTTTAAAATATATCACAGAGCTCCTGTGGGTTAGCTGTGATGCCCTGAGGTACCTTGACACACAGTTTGGGGGCCAATCTCAATTATATATTGAATGAATGAATGGATGGATGAATGAATAAATAAATGAGAAGCATCATGAGAATCTGACGTGAGACATGAAAATCAATCCTCACTCCACACACATGTCCAGACACCTGGTGAATGCTGCTGGCTCAAGAATACCAGCCCTGAATGCTTCAGAGCCCATTAGGTCCTCTCTTGGGTCTTGGTCTTCCCACAGTATTCAGGTCAGGAGCCATCAGGTACACAGGTCAGGAGCCATCAGTATATAGGCCAGAAACTATTAGTAAGCAGGTCTTGAGCCATCTGCCACTTGTAAAAGCACAACCTTTAAGCCAGACAAGCACGTGGTTCATGAAGGCCAGTGCAGAGAGACAGGGAGGGAGAATTTTCTAAGGAATGTTCATATCCCGCTGCACATCAGTCAGCTCCGTGGAACCCCAGAACTGGAACAGCAGAGCCTACTCCAGTGAGGTGACCAAAAGGCTTCCCCAAATTTGAGGGTCAGAGGCTCAGGTCTCAGGTGAGCAACACAGAACAACCACATGGGGAACCTGGTAGGAGTCCCAGTAGGAAGGGAGATGAGAAACGAAAAGTACATTTGGAGGTAATGGCCGAGCACCAAAGGCTTCCTTTGTCCTGAGCAGTAGGGGAGGCTGCACCAGTTTGTGGAAAATGAAACCCACCAGCATCCAGACTAAACCACTTCCAAGTTTAAGTGCAAAATAAAACATGGGTTCTCTTTGGGCAGCTTTCTTCCCCCAGGCAGCAGACGAGAGCTTCTAGGGGTGAGGAAAGGGGAGGAAAAACTCTTGTGTATGAACACTGTCAAGTTTACGTTGGCAAGAGATTTCAGAAAGCAAGCAGGGTAGATTCACAAACCTTGGCATTGGAAGTTTGGACGGGGAGATTAAATGGCAGGGTGTGTGCGGCAAAGCAGAGGCTAAGGAGACCTCAGACCAGATCGTTTTTGCCACAAATGTCAGGGACTTCAAAGTAACAGTCCGCCAGTGAGGGGAGCCCGCGGGCACGCCCAGCCCCACAGCCTCCACCACCGCCTCCAAGCGCCTGCCTGCTCAGGGTTCCTGGAGGCCCCTTCCACACGTAATCAGCTTCCAACATTGGGATTCCTTCTGTACCTGACACGGGTCCTGTGCCCGCCTCCCATCTCCTCACTGGTCTGCCTCCCCTCCCTTCCTGCTCCTGTTTCTACTAATTCCCACCCCTTCCGCCCCCTTCTCTTTCCTCACCCCCTTCCCAAGTCTGCTTGCTCTTCTTTCCATCTCCTTTTCTCTTTACCCTCAGGGGGTCAATCCACCTCCCTGTCCGCCCCCACCCTCACTCCCCAATCCTGCCCCTGTTTCTCTCAATCGCCCTGTCCTGCCCCACTCCTCAGGCCCCTTGCTCAAATACAAGAAAAAGGAGCCAGGAAATGGCCAAGTTGCTGGGCTTGTTGTGACCCACGGGGCTGACCGAGCAAATCCCATCCCACCCGCACAGGGAAAGGAGGGTGGGCCAGGGACTCCTCCTGTGCACAGAAGGCCCAGCCACAGGGAAGAGCCTAGGGCTGCCAGACCCTCCCAGGCCGCGCATGCAAAGCCAGGGTCTGGAGCAACGGGAAGGCCTGGGAATTCCCTTCACCTCCCTCTGTAGCAACTGCCCCGGCCTGGGGTCCCAGGAGGGGCATTGCATCTGGCCAGAACAGAACCTCTGACAGATGGGATGTCGCTGAGCATGGCAGGAGGGCCCGAGAGATAGGAGGAGAGGGGAGAGCAGGCTTGTGGGGGTGCTGAGCTGACAGAAGCAGTGGAGGTCGGGTCACGGAGAGTGTGAACTCCAAAGGCACGCCACCAGCTACAATATCTCCATCACTTCCTGGCTGTGTGACCATGAGCAAATTATAACTTCTCTGAGCCCCAGTTTCCTTGTCTGTAAAATGGGAATGATGGTCACTGTACCCACCACACAGGGCTGTTGTGATGAAATGGGGTGCTGCCTGTTGTAAGCACTCTACAGCTATTACTGCTGTGCTCTGTGTGGTGGCTGAGTGGGTATCAGGGCTTCAACAGAGTGGCCACCTGCATGGCCCACCTTAGGGTGCCCACCCCTCTGGGAGCACTCCCTCCCACTTGGACACCTATGTCAGGCAAGGGATCTCAGGGCTGAGGGAGCACCCAGCAGCTTGTCTCCGGCTTCTGACCCTGATAAAGAAGGGACCGTTCTCCAGGCCACAGAGCGGCTGTGCCTAGAGGACTGAGGACTTGCCCCCACCACCTTCTGTGCTCCTCACCGATTAGAATCTGTGGACGGGAACAGAGGGAAGCCTGGCACCTCCACTAACCGTGCTCTCTGACCTTTCACTCAACAACACTTAACTGAGCTCTTCTGTGTGCCAGCCAGCAGCAGCTGTGGCTGAGGCCAGGGTGACCCTCATGGACCTGACCATGGCATATAGAATGCAGACAATGATCAGACACACACCAAATACGTGTAACATCACCACTGGGGTAAGAGCTACAAAGAAGAACTTTTTTTTTTAATATGTTTTTAATGTTTGTTTATTTTTGAGAGAGAGACAGAGACAGAGTGCGAGCGGGGAAGGGTCAGAGAGAGAGGCAGACACAGAATCTGAAACAGGCTCCAGGCTCTGAGCCGTCAGCCCAGAGCCCGACACGGGGCTCAAACTCACAGACTCTGAGATCACGACCAGAGCCGAAGTCAGACGCTTAACCGACTGAGCCACCCAGGCATCCCCAAAGAAGAACTTAACATAAGTGTATTCTTGTAAATCATATTCACACTTGATATAAGTAGATTCCTTCTTTTGAATCCCAAGTCTTGGAATGTCAGAGATGGATGAGATCTACCCTCATCTTCAGATGGGGAAACTGACACCCAGAGAAACAAAGGGCCAAGTTCACTCATAGCAGGTCAGTGGCAACCCAGCACTAGGACTCAGTTCTCCCCACCCCAAATTCAGACCTCCTTCCTCTCTACCACAAGGCACATTGAGAACCGTCCCCCAGGGAGGCCCAGGGTCCGAAGGAAACTTGGAGGACGAAAAGCCTGGGAAATCCCAGTGTGCTGGGAGTGATGCCGAGTACTTTAGCCACATAAAGTGGATCTTCATGCAGACGTTAAGAGCAGCTATAGGGACCACAGACTCTAAAGGCGAGTCAGACCATGACCTCACTGGACAAGAGAGCAGAGAATAGCAGATTCCCTCTGGTTATAATCCTGTGAACCCACATGTGTGAGGACAAGGACTAAAAGAAAGGATAAAAACAGGAAAATAGGGTGTTTGAATAATGAGGATTTTTTTTCTCAAAATTCAACTAACTGTTGCCTTTCATTCACCTACTGAATTCTCAGGTTATAAAACTATAATAACATGGCTAGATATATCAGGAATATTTATTTATTTATTTATTTATTTATTTATTTATTTATTAGAGAGAGAGAGAGAGAGAGAGAGAGAGAGAGAGAGAGAGAGA
>NW_026057588.1:25472765-25560097 GCF_023721935.1 Panthera uncia
AGCCTGACATAGGGCTTGATTCCACGACCCTGGGATCATGACCTGAGCTGAAACCAAGAGTCAGATGCTCAATGAACTGAGCCACCAAGGAGCCCCATATTATAGATATTCAAATTCTCCAATTGCTCTAGGGTGAATCAAAGGGATTTTTATAAACTATCATGAGGAAGTTCATGCCATTAATCAGCCCAAAGGTTGGGTGGTGAGAGAAATGGGGCAGAGATGAAAAGACCCCAGGCCGCAAGCAAGAAAATCATCCATATACATGGTACACTGGCCTCCCCATGGTCTGCCCAGGACTGGTCATGCTTCTCTTGGAAACTCTACTTTGGGGATGATGATGAAAAAGAGAAGTTGGGCCTCTCAAGGTGCTGGTCAGGATATGAGTGATCCCTTGACATCGGCTGGACTCCATGGAGCAAATCTGGGGGAGCCATCTTGAACTGACAGCAGAAATTCAGCTTGTGAATAATTGAAACCCATCTGGGAGCCCCGTCTTCCCAGAGGATCCCACTACCCAGAAATCCTTCTGCAACAGGAGCCCCTTCTAGGCCCCGCCCACCAGGCTAAGCAGGATCCCCTCCCACTCCACCCCAACTGCAAGAGGGAGCTGCAGAGAGCAGTGGGTCATAAATGGAGGTGTCCTGTCAGGTGGTGGAGAGTCAAGGGTCAGCCACCAGGCTCTGTACACACCAGGCAAAGCAGATTTGTGTGCAGCTTGGACGGCAGGTGGAAATATACAGCTTTGCTGCATCAGCCCAGAAAGGCACCATCAACCCGGCGGCCTGCTCTCCCCAGCCTCAGAGGCCTGGCCTGGCCCGCCAAGAGGATTTACAAGGGAGCAAGGAAACCTGGACAGGCCGCTCCCATCCGAACACCATGCAGCCCAGCCAGCCAGGTACACAAGCTCAAGGGCCAGCAGTGGGCCTCCCTCTAGAAGGCGGGGAAGGAGGCAGCCCAGGGCGAAGTCTTCGAGGGTCAAGCAGCACCTGGTCCCAACATGTCTGAAGTGCTCTGTGGCCTCCTGGTGCAGGCTCCCCAACACACACTAACTGGGCTCAACTGGGGACAGAGCAGGGGCAGTCCCGGCCCTCAGGCAGGGTGGGGTCTTGCGGGGCAGCCAGCTCTGGCTCCTTGGACTGGCACCACGCTGTCCTCACCAGCTTCGCCTCCAGGACCCTGGCCTGGTCCAGTGCTGCCAGAACAGGGGACAGACCCCTCCACCACAGTCCTGCTCCTCCTCCAGGCCTCCCCACTTCAGGGAAGACCTCTCTGTTCACCCTGCCCAAGCAAGAACCCCAAGAGTCTCCCTAGCACCCCACCCTCCCTTGCCCCCAGCTTCTAGTCCATCCCCAACTCCTGTCGATTTTGCCATCTAAAAAGCTCTCGAATGTGCTCTTTGTTCTGTCTCCACTTCCACCACCTGCACCATCTCCTCGGCTTCCCCACCCAGCCCACACCCATCTTTCTCACCCCCCAGCACCCCTACCTTGGCCCACAAGGCCGTTCAGGGGTCAGCCCCCACCCCTCTCCATAGAGCACCCCATTGCTCACCACGCTTCCCAGTACTGCCTGCCGACAGTCCTCCAACTTCCACACGCCCGCCTGCGTTGGGGTCTTTGCAGCTCCTCTCTGGACTGCCATCCCCGTTATTTCTGTGCACTCTCCCACCTCACTTCAACATCACTTCTTCAGAGAAGCCTCTGCTTCTCTCTCGTGTCTCACACTCTTCCTTCCAGACACCCACATGCCTCTAATGCCACATGTAGTGATGTGACAATTTGTCCATTGTCCTCCCTTGTGCACTAGGCCTGACTTGCTGACCATTGTATGGTCACAGTAGGTGTTCAATAAATACCTATGGAAACATCACTGTCTGAAGAACCTGGGACTTAAGCCTGGGGTAGGTAGGCAGGAAGGCCAGCCACGGACCCTCGGAGGAAATGCACCATGAGCACTGTCCAAAGAACAAGGCAATTCTTACGAGGGTCTGTTCCATGGTAGCAGGATGTGTCCACACCCTCACGAGCACCAAACACTCGGTGGCAGTGACATGCGGCCTCAGACACCGTGTGCAGAACCTGCCCAGCCCAGCGGAGCTCACTGCCAGGAAGGCCTCCTGCAGCCATTCTCAGGCCACCAGCCCCCCAGTCTGTCCCACGAAGAGACTGTGGAACGATGGTCAAGCCCCTCCCCGCCCTTCCGCCTAGCTCTCCGTGTGCTCCTACAGCCCGGTGCCCTGGGCACCCCCTCCCTACCTCTCCACCCAAGGCTGTCCCACCTCCCAGGCTTCGCCTTCACTGTCCTCCGACCAAGAAATTTTCCCATCTCATCTCAACCCGAATTTCAACCCTTGACAACCTGAATTCCTGGCTTCTCTTGGAAATATGGAAGGAAGCTTGGGCAATAGCGGGCCCAGCCCCCAGCCCAGCAGTGAGCACCAGGAGCTGAGGCCCAGCTGTACCCCCAGCAGGCACGCAATCTCCATCGCCCCGTCCCGCCCTGCCCAGCCCCCACCACCACCCCAGCTTGCAATCCCCAACTTAGCTACACGCCAGGCCCCGGCACAGACTTCTCCCAATCAGAGCCATCTCTGCCCTGTTCTCATCTCTGCCCAGCCCACAGGGCCTACTCTGGGAGGTTCTCTGCATCTGCTCAGTGGGAGCTGAGGAGCTGGGATGGGGGTACAGACATTTGAGATGGTGACACCCGCCCCCCCACCCCCCGCCGCCCACCTCCCCCATCTGCCCAGCATCTCCATTTCATCCTGGTTCATATACCTTACTGGTTCATATACCTCCTCCTGCGGCTTGTCCCTTATAGTTTATTAACATCCACTAATAAACAGTGTGTGGGCCTCCCACGGTGTTGCCGAGAGAAGCCCAGCTACGCGGGCTAAGCCTTCCCTGTCCTGCTCGCTCTCAGCACATCTCCGGCCATAAGGGAACAATTAGGAAAAACTCCCTCCAGGTTATATTTAGAAAGGGGTGGAGGGGAAACGCTTCCTCTAGTAATTTTCATTCAGTTGCACAGGACTGCCTGTCCCCACCTACCCCCGGGCCAGCACCGCAGGGCAGGCGACCGCCTCTCCCTGAACACGGGGTAAAATCAAGCCCAGCCTCGGCCCAGCCCTGATTATGCCCGTGTTTAAAAATAAGATGTGAAAGATGCATTATGTAAGACCTGTAACACTCTCCTGCCCACCTCCGACTCTGGAATCAAAGATCATCATTTCTGCCATCAAAAAAGAATGAAAGAAAAGCAGGAACAATGAAAATAGCCGCCCAACATGAGCCAGATCAAAGCCATGGGCACAGAAAATGAGGAGCCAGGGGGGCCTTTAATTACTGCCTGCCTCCTCCGAGTCGTGTGGCGAGAGGGGAGAAGAAAAGTTTTGAAGGCCACCAGGTTCCGTCCTGCTGCGGCTCCTGTTTCCACCACCAGCACCAGTTCCCGACAAACTCACGCCTTTCATTTCCCTCCCTTTTTTCCCTCCTTTTGCTCGGCCCCCCACATGCCAGACAGGACTCCCGGACTCCCCAGGGCTCGCTGTCCACCAGCAGCGAGAGCTCAAAGGGGCTCCTCGGAGACCCCAAGGAAGGGGCACTGGCCCCCTCCGGAGGCCGGAGGCCACAGGGACTCCGGGAGGGACCCAGGGACCCACCGTGGGAGCGGATGCCGTGGACCATGGTGACTTTTTTTTTTTTTTTTGCAAGTCTCCCTGGTTGAGAGGGGGAAAAAAAAAAACTCTTCAAATTCACATTGGGCAGGGCTCCGTGGGGCAGCAGATCAAACCTGAGGACCGGCTGTTTGAGCTCAGCGGCAGAAAAAAGGATTGCCCAGGGACTGAGCTTAAGTAGAAGCTGGATTAGACTTCAAACGCAGACTCCCCCTTTTTCTACACAGCAGACAGTCATGGCTAATATTGCAATATGGACTCTAAAAATGCATTACAAATAACTTACTCTGGACCCAGACTTGGGCCTTTTGTATCGAGGGGAGGAGCTAGGGAGATAATTTCGACAGAAAAGGCACATGGGAACCCGCCCTCTTTCTCAAAAGCGGAGGGAAGTCCATCGAGTCTTGGGCCCAGGAGACCACCTACAGGCCCCATGCGGGAGCCCATTCAGAAGAGGCCTTGCTGGCGGCCCGGGAGGCTCTCTCGGAGGCTGAGGGAGGCTCGGGTCTTCCCCAGTTAGGAGAATCCAGGTGTGTGTCATAAATGAAGAAATGCCAGGACAGGGTGACAAAACAGCGGCACATTTAAAACATCTAATGATTTAAATAAATCACTGACATTCTTAAAACACATACACAAACCATGGGGTGTAACTGTGTTATTCACGTGATAAATGAGTGACTCATTGAAAAAAAAAAAAAAACTTGCAAATTCACAGATGGCGGGCATGGGAACAGGAGACAAGTTCGACGTGGTAGGATTTTCTACTTGCAAAGCCTTCAGGATAATCCTGTGGCTCCTGGGGGTCCGGAGGCCTGGGCTGCTGGCAACGGTGCTCCAGATACCAGGATGAGCCTGGGCTGGGCTGGGACGGGCCAGCCCTAACTGGGCTCCCAGGGCCAGCACGGCAGGGACCAAGAGAGATCCTGGCCATGCACACAGGCACAGAGGTAAGGATCTGGAGGCTTGGGTGCAGGATAAGGGGCATACGTTCCTGTTTGTGTACGATGGCGGGGAACACTGGTCCAAGATGGTGAGGTATGACAAAGAATTGGGGCAAGGATATGCTGCTTTCCTAGAGAATTCTCCTAGAGTGTTTCCAGAAACACCCAAAGCCCACCTCCCTAAGATGACACCTCCCTGTGACCGTCAGGGGTTTAGCAATGCCTACTACGTCCGTGACATGGACAACGGGCCTGGGTCCCCTCCCTTCCCTCTAGAATGCCCAAGAAGAGGTCAGTATTCCCTCAAGTGCGCATCCACCATGGGGCACTCATGGGGGTCCCAGAGGCATGTGGCGCCATCGCTGGAACGTCCAGCGTAACTTTACAAAGGGCAGCAATAGGCTGGGTGTTGCCAGGAGGCGGCCTGGCTGGAGATGGGTCTGTGAGGAGCAGCTGGGAGGGCTGTCCTTCCCCAGACAGCTGGGAGGGATCCTCCCTTACAATGGCCACATCTCTGGACCCTACCAGCCCCCAAGGGACTCAGCTCTGTCACACAAGGTAACTCGGCAGTCACAGCACTGTGGGCAGCTCCTCTCCCGTGGCCTGGATGGCTCCATGCAGCTTCACCTACCATCCACTGGTGAAGGTTCTCTCTTCACACCCTACTGTACCCCCCATCTCATCTCTTTGGGGTGACCTGTTCCATGCCAAAGGAAACAGAACCACAATTCACCGACTGCAGCCCCAGTGTGCCAGGCAGGGTGCTGGCCCTTCACATTCACCCCTCTGAATCTCCCATCACCATGCAAGCGAAGCTTCAGCGGCCCCATTTCACAGAGGGATAAACTAAGGCTCACAAATAGGTTAACTGCCAAAGATCACGGACATAGGGCAGAGAAAGAATTTGAACACAGAAGCGTCAAGATCTGAATCATCTGCTCTTGTTTCCATGGTGTGACATCATCTCCCAAAGACTCTCTAGAGCTCCCACCCTATCAATAATAACTATTATATTATCATGGCGCCTGGGTGGTTTAGTTGCTTAAGCATCCGACTTAAGCTCAGGCCAAGATCTCATAGCTCGTGAGTTCGAGCCCCGCATTGGGCTTTGTGCTGACGGCTCAGAGCCTGGAGCCTGCTTCAGATTCTCTGTCTCCCTCTCTCTCTCTGCCCCTCCCCGGCTCGTGCTCTGTCTCTCTGTATTATTATTATTATTATTATTATTATTATTATTATTATTATCTTTGATAAAAAGGTACAAAAAGGTTCCAGAGGCACAATAATGTACTGATGGCTAAGCAAACAAGTTATTCATGCCCCAAAAAGAACTCAAGACCATGCCTATTAGAAGCCTCAATGCAAACAGGGGTCGGGTAGAAGAGGGTGAGAGGGAGAGGGAGATTGTCAAACAAGGAGATCGAAAGATTGTGCCACTTTTCCTCCTTTTCAGAGGACAGGACAGACACATCAGCCACCAGCTTTCAAAGCAGAAAAATAGAAAATCTAGGGGAACTTCCTCCCTACGCTCCCCACGGCCCAAGACTGAATTATGTGGCCGGGTCCAGGCCCAGAGAAGGCCCAGCAGAACTGCAACCAGCTTGGGGGGTGGGGGGCAGTCAGCCCCAGGGGTCTGGCCGTGGCAGCACCAGGAGGCTGGAAGTGGCAGGCTGGGGGATGGAGCCATCGGGCAGGGGGAGGAGGCTCCAGAGAGGGGCCAGGAGGTCTGCGGGCAAACTTAATGAATTCCTGTGAGCCGATTCCTGTCTGGCTGGACGCAGACCCTGGGGACTGTGTGGAGACGGGGTGGGGGGGGGGGGGGCGACCTTCCCCAGAAGCCATCGGCTCCAGCCTGAGGCACAGGCATCTGATCAGGGTCATTGATTACTTCCTTCTTGGAAACAGGCCCGAGGCTGTTGACTTTGGGCCTCCAGTCACCATGAGGGGGTCTGCAGGGGCCATTCCTTAGTGGGGAAGGATTTGGCCAGACCAAAACAAGGGGGGGTCCTTTAGAAAGGATGAATACAGCTCACAAAGATATACTCAGGGTCGATACATATGTATATAAAGAATATGTACAAAGATATACTCCAGTCTACCAAGGTTCTTATCTCTTGGCAATTCTGGTCTCTGAAATTTCTAACTTGTAGAAAGAAAATGCCACCTTCTGGGCCTCTCCCCGCTGCAAAGATGCCAGAGTCCGTGCACATCTCACTCTGCGCAACTGAGGGACCACGACCTTGGGTTTCTGCCGTGTCCTGGCTGCGCCTCGGTTTCTTGATAGGCAAGAGGATCCCCAAAGCATGTATCTAAGACAGACACTGAGGGCATTAAAGGATGAGGTATCTGAGAAAGAGTCAGCAGGGCGGCTGGCACAAGGTGAGTACCAGTAAGTGGCCTTGTAATGATGATTAGCCTGCAGCAGACACAGAACAATTGCTTAGCTTTCTCTTGATGTAAGGAATAGGCACCTGCTGCCCCACTGCCCCATTTCTCATGCAGAGTACGTCACCTGTGAGTATACGCACCCATGGGCCAGAGGGAGACAATAAGGAGGTTTTCTCCCTCCGTGTCCGGTCCTCCTGCAGAACGCTGGCATGCATCCTTGGTGCACAGAGCTGCCAAGCCCAAGACCCCTCAAGAAAGCAAGGCTCAGTGAAGCCAGGGAATAGGAGCCACTGGACCCAGTGGCTCCCACCAAGGACCACCAACACCTGGACCCAAGCATGACCTCCCTCCCCCTCCTGCAGCCAGGGCATAGAAGTCCTGAAGCCACCTCTCCATCTTGCTGGCAAGCAAGTACAGACCAGCCACACAAGGGAGAAGGTTCTAGAAAGGGACACAAGGAGGGGGCTGGGCAAAGTTCGACCCCTGGGGTAGACAAGCCCCGACAAGCAAACAGATACCCACCCACTGGCAATATGCCGGATTAATATGCAGTCTCTCTGCGGAAGATCTTATTATCCCTGCTGTTTAGATGAGAAGCTAAGACTTAGGAAAGGTATCTGATCTTTATGTCCTGAGCACAGCCCAGGACTGTGTCTGGCATACAGTAAGTGCTTGATAAATAGTTCTTGAATAAATGAATAAAAAATAATCGTAGACTCCCTCTGTGAGTTCCATAAGGGCAGAGACCACGACTTACTTATTCACTTCTTGTCTGAGGGCGAGCGTTCAATGGACAAGTGAATGAATTAATGAAAATAGTAACAGCTAACATTTACACAAGTGCTTCTCATGTGCCCAGCATCACTCTGAGCGCCTTACACGGGATCCCTCCCTCGATTCTCACAACAAACTAAGTGGTGTGGACTACTGGCCGTGTCATTTTGCAGATGAGGAAAGTGAGGCACGAAGAGTTAAGTGGCCTGCCCAACATCACACAGTAAGTGTGAAGCGGAACTGAAATTAGAAGCCAGGCAGTCAGGCTCCTGAGCCCGTATGACACACGAACAAAGTTCAAAGGATGCTTCCCGATGCTGGAGGTGGAATACACCATGCTTTTCAGCCCGTGCACCGTCCATCCCACCTTCCGCAAAAGCAGTCCTGTCTTCTTCGACTGAACACTCCTCTCTGTGTGATTCAGATACCCCCAGGTCTGGCCAAATGGCATCCCCCAGCCACCAGTCTGGCCTGAGGTGGGCACATGACCGGTCTGGGCCAACCAGAGTGAATTCAGAGGCTTTCCTAGTAGTAGTCAGAAAAGACAAGCTCTATCTTAGCAAGGAAGATGTGAGGTTGGAGCCACCATGGGGATTAACTGCCCCTCTTAGGAAGAGCCTGGCTCAGAGTGAAGCCAACAAGAGGACAGTGAAGACAAGAGAACATGGGACGTGAACTCTCAAGGATCCATCCACCAAGGTTTGCTCTTGGGCCAGTTTGAAATGTACTTTTGTGCCTCAAACTACTTCGCAAAGCACTTTTTTGCCCACGGGTAAAAGCATCCAATCTCTGCCCCTCTGCAAGCATGCCCCTTGGCATGCCTTTTCTTCCCATCTCCTTACACCCGTCGGATTTCCAAGGGTTGACTGACCTACGCCTTCCTCTCCTGCAAAGGCCACTCTTCACACAAGACCCTAGCTGGCCTCCGAGCCAAGGGAGTGGAGGCCCTGCCCTCGTTCCTTCCAGGAAGGTCGCTGATGCCTTCTCTCCAGGACAGGCACCGCCACCCCCTCCAGGCCACGGTGTCGGTGAAGGGAACCAGGTGGCCAGTTTGGGGTGACCCCAACAGCCTCTTGGGGCAGTGCTGAAAGGGCCTCTGGAAATCCTCATGAACATTTCCAAAATACAAGATATGGTCCAATATCATGTGAAGAAACGAGTCTCCGCAGTTAAGCAAAAGCTGGCAAACACCGCCCACCATGTACATGCATCCCACACCTGCTGAAGACAGGAGGATACGGCCCTCCGAGGCATGTCTGGCTCCCAGCCGGGCATCCCACACACCCACACCTGCGGCTCAGACCATCCCTTCCCCTCTCTGGGCCTCTTCCCCACTCTACACCAAGCAGGTCGGACCAGTCATCCCTCAGCCACCTTACAGAGTTTTCTTTTGTTTGGGGTAGAAGCAAAAAGAGCACTGGCTTTGGACCCGAGAAGTCCTGGCCCAGACTCCAGACCCGCCGACTTCAGCAAGAACAGCCACTGCTTTATGGGGTGCTTACTGTGCACACTCCAAGCCCTTGACACGGTGTTTCACTGCATTCCCCCCCCCCCAGCACTCCCATGAGGTAGGTACTGTCATCAGCCCCGTTTTACAGATGAGGAAACTGAGGCACAAGGATGTTCGGGAACTCCAGAGGAGTCACAGAGTTGGCGAGTGACAAAACCATGTGGTCTCGGAAAGGCTTGCTTGGTGTCTCAGTGGAGTCATCTGTGAAATGGGGACTGACTGATGCCCAGCTCTCAGTGTTACGGGGAGAAGGCATGGGTCTGCAGGAGAAAAGAGCCAAGCTCTGAGCCCCCAGGACTGGTCTTCCCCTTCCTTCCTCCCACCTATTCATACCTGCTCACCCTCCCACCTCATCAAGCAGATAGAAAAGTCACTCAGGAGTGATGAGGTCCTCATACACAGGATGCCATTTTTGTTGTTGCTGTTATTGATTTGAAAGGCTCTGATTTAAGTAATTGGGCCATATTGAGCTCTGGCTCCAAACAAAGAAAGTGAAACAAAGCTGCCAGAGAAAGACCCCATATGAAGGGCTCCCCACAGCGCCAGATTCCTAAAACCTGACTCCATGACTATGTTCTCAAGGTGTTTTTCCACCTCCAGTGGCAGCGTTGGGAGCAGGAGGCCCAGGCCCGCCTGGCCGGGCTGGCCTCTCCCCTCTGCCCCTTTGAAGTGCCCAGCATGGGATGGGCTGGAAGGAAACCCTGGGCCGCAGAGGCCGGCTGTGGCGGCACCTACCCGCCCCCACCCGGCCACCTCCCCCCTCATTGTGCAGCCTGACTGGGCCTTTGTTGCAGGAGCCCAGGCAGGGGACAGCCAGGGACCTGGCCTCATTATGTGCCTGACCTCAGGCAAGCCCCCTCCCCCCAGGGTGGAAGGTTAACGTGGCTGCCCGCCATGCAGGCCTGGGCCTCCGGGAGGCCTCCTTCCAGGGACAAAGAACCAGCCCCCTTCCTCCTCTCCAGGCCCCAAAACAGCTGCCGGCCTGCAGAGCCCATTCAGGAGGGGAGCTGAGGGGCCTGGAGGCGTGCGGTCCCAGGCTTTGATGGCTCAGAAGTCACCAGGGGGCCTCCTTTCCAAGCCTCCTTCCTCCGACCCTATAGGGGAGACAAAGCTCTGGGGGAGCTGCCGAGAGCTGATGCAGGAATGCAGCCAGTCTTGGGGGAGGAGGCTGGCTCGGGAAGGCCGGCCCACACCTCTCTCTTGGGCCACACTCAGGGCCCTGCTTCCATGGAAGGCTAACGTCAGCCCCTCACCCAGGCAGGGCAGGATGGACCTGACAGGTCAGAATAAAAGCAGAAGCCTCCCAGTCCTGCCCCACTGGGTCCCTCTGTCACCTGGCTTCTGTCACCTAGCCCGAGACGGGCTGGGAGCAGGGCAGCTCCCAGAGAGACCGAAGGTGAGAAAATGTGTGGGAGTTCCTTTCCTCCCTAACACCTACCGAGTAGGACCCTGGTGTATATACCAAACACAAGGTAGACTGCTCCGAATTGCTTCCCTTATAGGATCTCCAGTTGTTCGGAAGCTTGCACCCACACGCCGGACTGACACGCCGTTTTACTGCACACTGATTTTAATTTCAAAAGACTCCAGGGAAATTTTTTGGAGTGTTTTATTTGCTTACACGATCCTGGAGTCGACAAGGGCGCTCCCTGGGGCACAGCCGAACCCCGGCCGGAACCAGCAAGCCGGGACTGAGCAGCGGAGTGGGTGGGAGCACCAGAGTTGTGCGTTCACGCGTGTCTGCAAGCAGGTGTGTCCCAGCGTGTGCACAACAAAAGGCCGGCCGATGGCCTTACCTACGGAGCAGGCGGGCAGCGTGAGCCCGTGGAAACAGCCTGGCCGGCCTATTGTTGAGAAGGGCTGCCTTTCAAGGGACAAAAGGTAGAGGGGGGCAGGCCGACACGCGCAGAAGAGGCAGGCACATCTGTACGCAGCATAAGCATATAAACTGCTGTCCCATTATCGGCCCAGTCTCCCCGGCAGCACCATGTGGGAGGCGCGTGCGTGCGTGTGCACATGTGTGCGCGTGTGCAGGGACTGGCCCCACTCGCATTGTCCTGCCCAGCCAGGAGACCGGGCGTCCCGCGCTCTTACAAAGACATCGATTTTCCTCCTTGCCTTCCAGAGTAAGATCAGATGAGCTCCCGGAGTGACACATCCCTAACTTTTCAGTGGGGCTTTCTTTTCCGACTTGTTTGTACCATATTTTTTTAAAACCCAGTCTCTCTAATTGTGTCTGTGCCCGGCCGCATCTTCCCGGCTCCCATCCGCCAAAGAGAGGAGGGCATGCTGATTATCTGAGCACACAGGCTGCTCACGGGGCATCCTGGGCTCCGAGAATGCCAGGGGGTTAGGAACAGGGGAGGGGGGAAATTAATTGCCAAGAAAACACAAGGCTGTGTTGTGACTTTGATTCCATCAATTACCATTATCTTTCTCCGCAGGTCCGCCAACCATCCCCCGGAACCGGCCGCGTTTAACTTTCTTTGCCAGTCCTGATACCCCGTCAGATTTCTGGCGGTGCCACACCGCCCGCCTGGGCTCCTTCTGGACCCTTATCAGCCGCTCCCAGTCAGCCTGGCCCGGCACAGCTGTTCCAGGCCCTCAGCCCCTCACTTTATCTGCTCGCGCAGACCTCGGCCTGGCAAGCGGCGGGCCCGGCGCCTGCTCCGCATTCCCCAGGAAGCCGGCTGGGAACACAGCCGCCCTGCTCCCAGAATCCTCTGGGAGTTCATTACCAGCCAGGGTACCCCAGCCCGGCAGCCAAGGTGCGGGCCGCGCCGCCCAGCCTCGCCGCCGGCATCATTAAAACTCCAACCTTCTGAAGAGAAGAAAGAACAAAACCACAAATTTAGATTAATAAAGCATTTGTTGATTCTACAGCAATTTAGCAGGCCCCTAAGAAACCCACCAGAGACTCGCGGAGCTCCAGTAATTTTCTGTTATATTATCTTTCTTGTAAAATACTTCCCCAGACAGAGTCCCCAAAGGGGCTCAAATATCACTGTGACTAACCAAAATCAATGTGCACTCACCTATTGACATTTTTACATAGTTTTTGGATTTAGTATCCAGCCGAAAACACAATCAACTCCTCTGCCAAGGAACCGACAGGCACTTAGCTAGTCAGCTATTAGTGTTACAAAGGAAAAAATGCAGGCACCCAGGGGAGCAGGGCGAGGAGGCACTGACGTCAGGGGGTAATTGGGTGTCTGAGAGAAATTGCCAGCGGCTGGCCGGCTCCCCCGGGGCCGCACAAAGCTGAGCTGTAACTCTAATAAAGGAGAGGAAATTCTAGAAAAGGGGGCTTTGCTACAAAGGAGCCCGGGCAGACGCCAAAAATAGCCCTTTGGAAATAAATAAATAAATGTGGCCAAAGCATATAGATCTAAAAAATAAAATAAATCACTGCACAGAGGAGACTTTCTGGCCTCCTCTCCCTGGACATCTGTTCAGGGGCTCAAGGACTCCGCTTCCCCCCAACCCTGCCTTTCTGGAACCACACGGATTTTAGTGCCGGAAGGAGGTTGGCCATCTATTTTGGCAAATAGGGTGGGTTTTCTAGAGAACCTAAGTTTGCCATCCCCTCTTTCCCAAAGGCAGTGTCTTCGCTGTTCACTTTGTGGCACACAAGGAGAAGGAATTTCTATCGTTCAGTTTTGGTTGTCTTCATGGTTTGGGTTTGGGTTTGTTCTTTTCCACACCACCCCCACCCCACCCAGGGACAGGAGGGTGAGGGGGTAGCTTGTATAATGCCACCTCATGCAATGAAAACTGTAGAGGTTCTTGCCACATAGCTTGGGCCTCCCCTGGAAAAAGTCTGTTTTCTTGGAAGTGCGTTGAATTCTCCTCCTCTACTGCTCTCCCACCCATCACCGTGGCTCTGAACCCTGAGGTCGGAGGCTATGAGTGCATCTGAGCAGACTGCACTGCCTCCCCCAAATGAGGCCAAAGTCTCCGAGAGGAAGGAGGACGGGAAAATGGCGGCTTCCACCCTGCAGCTCGGGAACCAGGCCCCAGGCTGGGATACGGCCTCCCATGGGAGTCTGCAGCCCTCAGAAGACCCGAGGAGGGGGCAGGGAGAGGACCGTCTGAGACCCAGAGGCCGCTGGGAAAGTTAGACCTTCTTGGTCAGGCGGGAGAGGGTGGCTTGGGGAAAGAGATGGCAAGAATGGGATCCCCGGGGTCAGACTATTTCATCGCTTTGAGAGAAAAAGGAAAAATAGGCCCAGGATTTAAAAAAAGAAGAAGAAGAAGAAGAAAGGAAGGAAGGAAGGAAGAAAAAGAAAAAAGCAGAACGCACTCCAACCCAAAGCTACTTGGAAATTGGTCTGAACAAAGGTCTTCAGCTAAAAATGTCAAATCAGCGCCACGGGGCTCCTTGCCCTCAGTCTCCGGGCCCCTGCTGAAGCCCATGGGGCCTGCTGGGAGGAGAAAAGTCCCCTCCTGGGGTCTGCCCAGGGCTGTGAGCCCACAGCCCCACCCATCAAGACACCACAGAAGCCACCAGAGCTTCCTGGCTGGGGGCTGGGGGGTGGCTGACACACAGGGGCCCCAATTCCTCTCCTCACCAAGTGCCCAGTGCGGGCGCAAGGAGGAAATTCCGGCCGGAAAAAAAAAGAAAGGGATCCTACAACTGACAGCCCAGGGGAGGGAAGCAGAGCTCAGGAATGCGCCAGCCAGCGCCCTGGCACCAAATCACAAACCTTGAATCAATGATGCAATTGCTTAATTAATCAGCCCGCTCAGGGTGGGTGCAGAGGATCTCTGTGAGTGTCTGACCCAACCAGCTCCTGATGGGCAAACCCCCCTCCTCGGGCCCTCTCTGCTGGACCCACGGGACCACAGATGGTTGAGCACCGTCTGGGAGTCTCACCGAGGGGGGAAAATGTGAGTTCCCGAGTCCCCTGTGTGATCCAGTCACTCTGGCAGAAAGGAGGAGGGAGGAGGGAGAGAGAAGGAGGGAGGAGGAGGGGGGAGGAGGGGGAAGAGGGAGGAGGGCGGGTCTTATCAGCAACTTAGAATTTCTTGGCCTTGGCTGCTGCAAGTTAGCTCTCTCAGTGTTATTTTCTTGTCCCAGTCAATGAGACTGTAATAGAAATAGAGAGAGTGAGAGACCTCTTTTCAGCAAGCCGGTGACTGCCAGATTTAGAAAGGAAAAAAGAAGCTTAAATTAACCCTAAGGCTTAACATGTTGAAGTCTTGTAACTTTTAAAAAAACAATACCGAAGGTGAGTGTACAGACAAGAGAGGCTGGAACCAGTGACACGCAGAAGCTGGTGTGTGTGTGTGTGTGTGTGTGTGTGTGTGTTGAGGGACAGGAGAACATCCCTTCTGTCTTTTTCTGACTTCGGCAACAAAATGCTTGCAAAAAAGTAACAGGCAACCTCGCTATTTCCTATTCTGCTGGCCCCGACTGGGAGAGAGGGTTTGAAACCAGTTCGCACAGAGGGTTGGACCATCTCCAAGGTTGATTTTCTCATCTTTAATGCACAGAAGGGAGGGGAAGGGATGGGAGGGGATGGGAGGGGAAGGGAGGGGAGGGGAGGGGAGGGGAGGGGAGGACAGCAAGCGGGCCAATATCTCACACCGACCCCAAACGGTTAATGATAATGAGCCGGCGCGCGCCCCAGGAGTTTAACAGGCTCTGAGGAAGAGGGGAGACCTGGGAGAGGGGCACGGCAGAGGTGTTTTCAATTACCAAAAAGAAAAATAATTTATTTTTAAACAATACCCCCTCGACACTGGGTGTTTAAAGAGAATATGCTCTGGCCCCTAAAATATCAAAGTGAGATTTAAAAATAGAAAAGTCATTTCCCCCCTTCCCCGTTGCAGATTTTACTGTAGCGTTCTAGAAGGCAGATTAAATGAAGGAAGCTCAAACACACTCAATTTTGTCCTTTAGCAAATTCTTCTCTTTCACTCTTGCATGAAGAAAAAAAATCTCCCCACAGAGTTTTTCTCTTCTTCCTGGTGTGGATCTGGGCCCCTGCAGTGCCCTGTGTAATTTCCAGTTCCTCAGAATTCAGGTATTAATAAAGACCCCATGGGGACTTCCAACAATATAACCCTACATTTTGAGGCATTATGAAAGGAAACCCCCAGGGGTCTGTGGCTCAAATTTCTGAAATGTAGGCATTGTAAAAGGCACCCCAGGGGATGCCCGCAATAGAAATCTGCTGAATTCAAAGCATTTTGGAAGTCCTGGTGGGAGTCATTACTCCCACTGGAAGCTTTTTACAAAACATGTGTTGCTGACATGTTGACAGATTGCTCAGTGAAGTGTTTAGGTGCCTGCACAAGGCGGGCCTTTGGAGACGCTCAGCGCTGCCAGCGAGTCTCCCAACGCTGGAACCGGTACCATCCATATTTCATAACAGGGGAGGCCGAGGCAGCCGGGGACGGGAGGAGTGTTCTCCGAACCAGCAGCGAGCCTCGCACCCCTCCGCCACCGAGCCACTTCAAGTGGGCCGGCCCAGTCCTTGCCTTTGGAAGCCGGTCTGTGCAGCACAGCTGTGACGGCCCTTGTATCCCTGCCAAGGGCTTTACTGAAGGAATCTTGAGGCGACCTCACTGATCACTGCAAGGCGTCGTCGGGCAGACCGAACCGAGGAGGGGGCCGGGCAGGGGAGGGGGTGGGGGTGGGGGTGGGGGGCTGGCAGGACCCTCACCTCCACCCCCAGCCCTCCAGGAAAGGCTGCGTGGCAGGGAGGGGTTGGATCTGGGGCGCACTGGTCTTGACAGTGTTAAGCTCGCGAAAGTGATCTGTGACTTTAATAAGGCAGAGGGGCTCAGAGGAATTAGCTGCCTAGGTGATGGGGGCCGGAGATGGATGGAAATGTATTCATGGCCTGGTGGGCCAAGGGCCAGGCAGGGGCCCTGGGGAGGTCGGCTCACCCACAGCCCCACAGCCCCACGCGCTCCAAGGCTCTCCTCTCCAGAAGACTTTCTCAGCCACTCGAGGAGCGAGGGCCAGGCAGGGCCCTACGCCTGTACACACACACGTATATATACATGCATGCATGCGAGCGAACACACACACACACACACACACACACACTCTCTCATAGTCCGTGGCAGGATAATGCACCATATGCCCGTGTTCATAAAATTTTAAAGGTAAAAGCAGATGTAATTTGATGAATGTATACATGTGTTGATAGGAACACACACACCAGTCCATAGGCATGCACATTCCAATGCCGGGTCCTTTCCTTCCTCTGCGGCTCTGCTTTTGCCTTCAGGACCTCCCCACACGTGCACCAGAACGAGAGAGGTGACCTGGCTCCACCACGCCGTGGCCACTGGAACACACAAAGAAACCTTCCCTAGAAATGTTGTCGCTTCTTTCAAAATTCTCTTTGTACCGTGCTATTACGTTGCCAGCTTAGGGGTTTTCCTTCACTGATTTTTTTTTAAAGCATGCTAAAAGGTAAGAATCAGTTCTGCTTGGCACAACAGCATTTAGAATCCGGGGTGGGGGGTCATGGGGAATGGCAACCACATGTCTAGCCCAGCCCTACATGTTCCCAGAACTTCACCTCCATGTGAGAAACTGACTTCGGAGTTGGCTTATAGGAAACACACTCTCACCCTGGTGGCCTTCCTACTCTTTCGCCTCTTTTCAAAAGCAAACTGCATTTCAACAGACAAATGGCTTTTCCAAGAGAAGGGCCTTTCTCCTTTCTCCCAACCCCCTCACAGCCTTCTGGGGACAAAGGCTCCAGAGACGTACTGGCAAGGTGGCCTGCACCCTGGGTGTCAGCCCTGGGGAAGGCCCGCTAGGGATGGATATGGCTCTACTGACTTAATGCAGCCCTTCGAACCAGCAACCCCGGTTGGAACCGGCTGGCTTGGAGACTACCCCAGGCGCTGGGGTGGCGGGGATTTTCTATCTACCAGCTCCTATGTGTCCAGCCCTGGGATCAGTGCATCGCAAAGGCATGTAATAGATGATCAGTAATAACCATGTGTTGAGTGAAGAAGTGAATGAAGAAATGGACGAATGATAAGTAAGCCCAAGTCATGGATGAGGCTGTCTCAAGAGTCAAGCCCAGTAGGTAATGTAACCCCGTAAATAAACTGACAAGTAATCTCCTAGTCCCAAAGGAGAGAATGGGAGCCCTCTTCTTCAAAAAAAAAAAAAAAACCTTGGTCCTGGAGGCTGAGGAGGCAACTGAACCCAGGCCCCCAGGCATGCCATTTCCAGAGAGCTGCTTTGCCAACACCTGGCTATGCTGTGCCCAAGGAGGACCACCTGGGTAGGGGGAGCGGCACAAGGAACTGAGAAGGAAGGGAAGAATCTTTGGTAGAAACTACTTCTAGGGATGGCACAGATCCATGTAAAGCTCCTACTAAGCATTCCAGGCCTGGAACATGAGATTCCCTCCTTAAGTCCATCCCCCTCCCCCTCCCTCCGTCCCCCTAACTCCCCCAGTCCTGCTCGCAGGGTTCTGTCCACTTCTTAGACAACATCTGACTAGGGTGACCAATTTGCCCCCATCTGTCTGGGACTTTCCCAATTTTAGCACTGAAAATCCAGTGTCCCAGGAAGCCCCTCAGTCTAGGGCAACCTGGGACAGTCGGATACCCTATACCCTTACCCCTAAATTGTGAGCTCCTTGAGGGGAGGGACCAGCATAGAGCCTGCTACATAAGAGGTATGCAACAATCATTTGTTTAATCCATGCATGAATAAATTAAGGCTTTTGATCCTAGTTTCCATTAGGCCTGAGGGGGGTACAAACGTTTGCATCTCATCACAAGGCAGAGCTCCACTCCCAGGTAATCTCAGAGCACGTGCACCAGTTACCCAAGGCCAGCATGTCTTGCTGCACTGGAGGCCTTCAAACATGGCTGCTAGAACTTGGAGGTCGCAGGGACCTCCACACCCCACTGGAGTTCCTCTGCTCACAACCAGCAGCAGCCCCTGGGCCACCTAGAACCTCCCAGCTCCCTCCAGGCCTGGAAGTCATGTCTGAGCAGGTAGCATCGCTGCTGACCTCCAGGCACTCACTCCAAGCCCAACCCCTCCAGCCTCTTAGGTGCCCAAACCTTTGGGCTTGACTTTTAAAGGTTCAACAACAGCAGGCTGGGTCGTAGAGTGTCCTCTCCAGGAGAAGGTGGGTAGATACTTGAAATGGGGAGAGAAAAAGGCCCAAAGTACAGGCTTCCCTAGTTCTGGCCATGTCAGGAGAAAGAAGAGAAGGCAGGACCATTCATTCGTCTGGCGAACACATCCCATGAACCTCCAATGAAATGCCGGCCCCTGGGTGAACAAAGGTGAAAATCTAAGGTCCTGCCCTTCACAAGACCCGTGGGTGGGATGCTGGCGTGAGGACTATTATACACACCTGAACACAGTGGGGCACTATGAGGCTGGTTAAAGGAAGCTTCAGGACAATATTTAACAGTATGACAAGCTGTTCACAGTCTATAGATAAGTGGGGAGAAAGCAGAATCTGGAAGGAAAAATGCCAAAGGACTACCTTGGCTCTCTGGACTATGGCTAGGTTTTATTTTCTTCCTTTGGCTTGTCTTGATTTAATAGGTCTTCTACAACGAATTCATCTAATAAGCATGAAGCAAGAAAAATGTATTTGGAAAATAAGGGCACGGACCAAGTGCTCCTGGGAGTCCCAGAGAAGGAGCCCGGCCTGCCGTCTGCTCAGAGGTCAGGGATGGCTTCCCGGGAAGGATGGAAGGCCGGGTCTGGCTTTGCCAGAGAACCAAACAGGGGAGTGGCGTTCCAGGCAGAGAGAATGGCACGGGCCAGCACACGACAGACTTCGAGGACAAAGGCAAGGTGGAGAGCAGTGATTCAGGCTGGAAGAAATGGACAGACTCAACCACAAATGGCCACTAGAGTAAAGAGCTGAATTTTGGTCTCAAGGGCATCAGAGGCTGGCGTCCCTCAGAGCTCTGGCCCATGACACCACACATCAAATGTGAGGCCACATTTGCCTTTCGAGAACTGGCTCCCATCAAACAGTTAGTTAGCAAGATGGGTGGGGCTGCAGTCCCAACTGAGGTGGAAGCTTCCAGTTCTCACCTCCAAGCCAGCCATTGCTACAGCGTCTGGCCACGCAGACGCTCTGGAACCAGTCCCATCCTGTCCAACAGCCATTGAAACTCTGGCCCCACGTTCTAAGGAGGCTGGCTGTCTTACGAGGGCTGGGGCCGCTGTCTCAGCTGCTCTGTTCCCAGCAGAGCCCGGTGTGAACGGGCCCAGGGCCCCACCGCCTAGAGGTGGACTTCCAGCCGCTAGAGGGACAGCTGCCACTGAACGCAAGGTCCAGGTGTCGGGAGGAAATTAAAACAAACGACCCTGCCGCATTTTTTATTATCCATTCATAAAAAATACAAGAGCAAGATGGGAGAAAAATAGGTCACTTCAGTGAGATTTACAGTGACTTAGAAATCTAAACATCACGCAAAGGTCTTTGGACTCCATCTGGCTTCTGAAGTCCAGGCCTGCCTGACCCAGAAAGGGAAGAGAGAGTCCAGAAGTGCAGCGCAGAGTGGGGTTATGACCTGGGCACCAATGACGCAATGGCACCTTCATCCTCACAGCACGAGGGGCTGCAGGCCACAGGACTGCTGGCCCCAAGGGAAAAACCCATCAGCAACCCTCCAGGATGACCCACAGATGGATGCACTCTCCACATGGCAGTCACAGTGACCTTTTAAAAACACACACCCAATCATGTCACTCCTTGGCTTAGCCCTTCCAACAGCATCCAAGGCCCTGAAATCACCTGGCCCCAAAACACTCTCAGCCCGATCCCCCACCCTCACGTCACTGTCCACTGAGTACCTACCCTCCTGGCTTCTTTGCTGGTCTTCCAACATTCTGTATCACCTCTGCTTCCCCAGGGCCTTTGCATACACTGTGCTTTCTGTCTGCAGCACTCTCCTCTGGAGTCTTCTCCCACTTATCTCTTACTCATTCCAGATCCAGAGCCAAGACTTTTAGAGGCCCTGCATCTAGAAAAGAGTATGCTCTCCGCTGGCATGATTCAAAATAGAAAAAAAACCACTAAACTCTAAAATAAGAGTAATGAAGTCTCAACAAAACTTTTTTATTGATTCATCTCTACAACCTCTAATGCTTTTTAAAAAATACTTTAAATCCAATTCTTGCAAAAGAATTTCTCTCTCTCAGGTGGGAGAGACCCTGCCTCACTGGTACCCTGAACACTAAGTTGGATGCAATACAGTTGCAGATCTAAGTTGGTTCAGCCCTCAGCCCCAGTTTCACCACCTCTAGAAAGCCCTCCGTGACATCGTATTGCTACCAGCCCCACCACAAAGACCAGATGCTATTTTCACAGCACCACGTACCTTCCTCCAGGAGCCCTTACCGCAACCGTGACTTTCCCGTTGTCCGTCTGATTCCCCAAGCGCACCATCAGTTCCACCTTGCTCACCATCACGGCCTGCCTCAGCACAGTGCCTGGCACACAGCACGTGTTCAAGCAACAAATCAACAGACTAATAACTGCACGAACGACTCGGATGGGGGGAGGGGGGGCAGCTCCCATTACAAACACTCTCTCCTCAGAGAACCACAAGGAGCCGTCCCTGAGCTCCTGAGATGGGCCGGTTCCCCCAGTGAATTCAAACCGTTCTTCCAGCAAACAGTGACAAGACGTCTACAACGTGCTGGGCCTCGAGGACACAAGGATGAAGAAGACAGGCCTTAGCCTCCAGCCTCTCTGCCCAGAAAAGGCAGATACATCAAAAACCCGCGAGGAAAGGGAGCCTCAAGGAGGCAGAGATGAACTTCGGAGTGCTCCCTCACTTCCGCGTCTTGTCTCCCCATGCTATCCCTCCGGTCAGGATGCTGCTGTCCTCAGCTGATGCCACCCTGCCGGGTACAGCAGAGGCACACAAAGTGGCTTTTCCTTGAAGTACAGGATTATTAGAACTTGCATCCTCCTTAGTGCCCAGCATGCTATGTTCTTTAATGCAGCACACATTGATCAAGCTCCTGCTCCGTGCCAGGCATGGTGCCAGCTTCTAGGGACATGGAGACCAGGCCACGGTCCCTGCCCTCCACAAGGGCCTTGTCCGGCTCGATGGCCATCAACCAGGCATGGCACCGGCTCTTCAGGGGCATTTTTTCACATGCTACAATATCAGGGAGGTTGCTACTGGCATCTAGTGGGCAAGACCAAGGGTGCTGAATGTCCTGTAAAGTAAGGGATGGTCCCTCAGAATGAAGAATTATCCTACTCAAATGCCACCCAAGGTTGGAAATTCTAGCACAAGTCTATCAGCTGTAAACAAGCCAACAAACTCTGCCTTGACTTGGATATAACAGCTGGACACTGGTGTGCCGAAAGTGCAGAATTAAAGAACGTATAATCCCCCAAGGTGAGACCTGCCACGTGTCCAGCCTTGGTGCCAAGCAAACCCCAGCGCCCACCAAAACGCTCCTTCCCCTATCCCCAGGTCCTTCTTGCCTCCACATTTGCTTAGTGATCCCAAAGTCATTGCTACTCAAAGTGCAGTCCAGGAACCGGGAGTATCTGCATCCCAAGAGCTTGTAGCAAATGCAGAATCTTGCCCCTCCCCCCAGACCCACCAAATTAGAATCTGCATTTTCACAAGATCCCAAGTGATGCAGACTCACTCACGTAAAGTTTGAGAAGCACTGCCCGAGGCTGTCCCAGGACACCCCAGGGACACTTTCTGCTCACAAAGTCTCAGGTAGCAGAGTTGGAGACGGAGGCTCCAACCACCTCTGTCACCTCCATCCCCCCACCCCATGCTTCCCACATCCTCAGTGAGAGCTGGCAGAGAACCTTCATGGAGAACAGACCAGGTGTCACAGGACAGGTGGGCAGCTCTTTTCTCCCTACTCAGCTCAAAGGAGGGAAAACAAGAGAAAGACCTTGTCCCCAGAACAACCCAAACACACATCAGCCTTAAGAACACAACTGGGGAAGATTCGTACTCATGCCCCAGATAAGTCAAGGGGTAACATGTCAGTGCAAGGGCATTCTTTTCGTTGTTCCTAAGGTGACTGCTGGCCTGAGAGGACCCAGACCGAGTATAAAATGAGGGCTGAAATGCCTTCCTCAGAACCACACCAACACCTGTGCTACTTATACCCAGGCTGAACTTGGGGATGCTCTGGAATTTTGATCCAAGACTCATCTTATGCTTACTCTCCCAGCTAGACAGGATCTGACTCCCTTTTGTAGACACCTCAAACCGCAAAACTGGTCCAGGTACAGTCTCTGATACCAAATTAAGTACTGGGGTTATGGGTGAAGGACAGGGTGGGTGGATGGGATGGCATGGATGGTGTGGGATGGGATGGGATGAGATGAGATAGTATGGGATGGTGCGGGATGGGATGGGATGGGGTGGGACAGGGTAGGACAGAATGGCATGGGATGGGGTGGGATGGGATGGGATGACTTTGGATGGGATGGTGCGGGAAGGGATGGTGCGGGATGGGATGGGATGGAATGGGATGAGATGAGATGAGATGAGATGGTATGGGATGGTATGGGAGGGGATGGGATAGGGTGGGGTAGGAGAGTTTGGCATGGGATGGGATGGTGTGGGATGGGATGGGATAGTGTGGGATGGGATGGGATGGTGTGGGGTAGAGTGGGATGGGATGGGATGGGGTGGGGTGGGGTGGGGTGGGGTGGGGTGGGATGGGGTGGGGTAGGATGGAATGGGATAGAATGGGATGGGATGGAATGGGATGGGATGGGATGGGATGGGATGGGATGGGGTGGAACGGGGTGGAATGGGGTGGAATGAGGTGGAATGGGGTGGAATGGGATGGGATGGGATGGGATGGGGTGGGATGGGTTGGATAGGATGAGACAGAACACATGGAATGAAATAGAATGGAATGCAGGAAAGGATGGGCCCAGCAATGCCTCCTTCTCACTATTAGCCATGGAGAAGGCGCTCATATAGGGAGACATGTACAAGAATGTTTACTGCAGCAAACACCTGGAAACAACCTAAATGCCCATCACCACGGGACCAGCTGCACAAACCATGGTATATCCATGCTACACAGTGCCACGCAGCAGTTAATAAAGAATGAGGGAGGTCTATATACCAACATACAAAACTCTCCAAGGCATAGTATTATGTGGGGGTGTGTGGGGGAGAAAACAAGTTGCAGAATGATAGATCCAATATGTTATCATTTATTTTTTAATAAAAAATCAATATGACATTGTTTCTATGGATACACATACACCATAGTTCATCAAATCTAAGACAGGATGGTTTGTAAAATGCACCATTATTTTACATACCACACACACAAAACTATCAATTAAACCACGAGCAGCCATTCACTCTAGGATTCATCTCAATTACAGAGATGTTACAGTGTGTCTTAGCATCTATGAAATGTGGTATTAGGTAACTTTGTAGTAGAAGGTCTTGAAATATGCAAGCCAAAACAGTGACAGCAAATCAACCGGGGGTGGGTGGTGGTGGTGGGCAGGATTGACATGTTAGCCTTACCTGTATCTGAGATTTTTACAAGTAGATACATTTATGTGTTAGTGACATTTAATAATCTCTAAAAATGTATTTTACATAAAGAGTAACTGAAAGGCTCATCTGCCCCTCACCAAAAGGTAAAGCAATGCTAACAGTATTGGACCAGTCTGTGAGTCATAGGAGAAACGGGGACTTTCCGAGGTGATAAGTCAGGGTGGGGCTCGGGTGGGTGGGCGAGTGGGATGCCGCAAAGCTTTGTAAAGAGGAGAAGGAAGCGCTTCGGAATGTCCAGTGGGGAAGTGTCATGGAAAAAAGAAACAACAGGAAGAGAACTGGACTGGGGAAAACAATTCACAGTCTACTCACAGACTAACATCAAGGCTACTTGGGGCCTGGGGGTGTCCCCCAAAACGGCTCCTTCGTCTACCCTTGCTGCTCTCCACAGAAGCAGTCTGGAAAGTCATAATGCCATCCTGAATGCATCACTCACAAGGGATCTCCTTGGACTCAAGCTTCTAATTCCGCCTTAATATCCAATTCTGTGTGTCAGGGAGAGCTGCACCTCGGCCTGCAGCAGCCGCGTCACCTTGCCCTGCGCACAAATAAAAATAGCTTTGGTGCTCAGGGCACAGGTTTCCTTGCCTTATCCTCTGGGGGTCCCGGGAGCGGTGCAGCCGGCGAATGGAAACCACGTGCCATATAAATACATAATGAACAAAGAGGCTCCTCAGAAGCATCCTTGACCTTCCTGCTTTCCTTGACTTCTCCCCTGCCATTGTCCCCAGCGAAGCCATAAATGGAATGACACCGTTGAGGGGGACGACGGCCACAGAGTGCCTTCCTTGCCAATTTCTCCAGTAGTTAAGCAGTAAATGGTGTTAATCGGAACGATAACCTATTCCGTTCTCCATTTATGCAAATGACAAAGTTTTGGCAGCTCAGGCCGTGATCTGAACAGCTATACCTGCCAGGAGTCAGGCGTCATGTCTGACAAATCTGCTCCTCTGTTCCCCTAATCTGTGGCATTACAGCGGAAGACCAAATCACAGACCAGCGCCGCCGCCCGGGGAAAAGAGAAAACCAAACACCGAACCCCCCACCCCCACCCCCACCCCGCGGCAACCTGACGAGGCCCCAAGCCCCGAGACAAACCTGTGGCTCCAAGACCCCCCAGACAGATTTACACAGGAAACTCCCCCTTTTATACACTGGGGTTAATCTCCAAAATTTGAATTCTTCAGAAACACCCAAGCCGGCCCCAGGGGCAGGGGTGATACGCAGGGCGTTTATCATCTGCCTTTCCAGATCCTCCCTCCTCCACCCTGCTCTGCACCCTGGGGAGCTGACCGAGAGGCTCCAGTGCTTTGGGGCTCCCGTTAGGTTTAGCCAGTGGCTCCGGCAGAGACTGGAGGTGAGGAGGGGACAGTTGGGGTATTTGTGCTCCTGGCACTCCCTGGGTTACAGCCACAGCTTGCCTCTCACCAGGGCGGTCTCCTGCAGGGCTCCCAGCAAAAACTCCTCCTCCAACGCTGCCAGGATGTCCCCAAAATGCTCCCCCATCCCCACTGGCTTTCCTCCACCCTACCCACCTCTGCCCTATCCACCTCTGCCCTACCCACCTCCATAAAGGGCCCTTTATTAAAAGCTCTTCAATTACCTCGTTTGAATGTACCATCTGTTTTCTGTTGGGACCCTCACTAAGGGGGTATCTTTTAAACAATTTTTAAGTAAATGTGTCGACACAAGGTGTTTGTTAAGATGGTGATAAAAAGACTTTAGAGGATGCAGTGGCATCAGAGGCAGTGATGAGAGATTAAAAAGAACAAAAACAAAATCAGTGATGAGGCAAGGGGCCTGCAGCAAAGGTGGTCAGAGGGCAAAGCCTCTTTGGTTACTCACTCCCCTTCCTCCCCAGGCCCCCCAGGCCCTTCCCTCTGTGACCGGACCCCCCCCCACACACACACCGCCCTTCCTTCTGTGACCGGACACCCCCCTTCCGGAGGGCCCTTCCCTCTGTGACCTGGCTGCACAGCTCTCAGCGACTTGCACTTCTCCCTACAACTCTGCCACTCCCTCCGCAGGGAAAACAAACCGCCCTGGCGGACCCCGTGAGATGCAGACACTTCCAGAATCCACCTCTAGGTCTCTCCTTTGCCGCTCCACTGGTGTTCCTCAAATCCCACCCCAGGGACCTTAGGGTCTTCCCATGCTCCACAGGCAGGGGGCCCCTGGGGGCAGCCATTCTCACATGCACCCCAGGCGTCTGTCTGTCTACCACTCTATCATCTCTCCTGCCGGAACAAAAGTTTCTGGACGGCAGGGACCTGCTATATCCCTGACACCTCCTAGCCAGGGCTTGGCACCAAGTGGGGACTTCATAAAAAACTAAAGGTCCAGAACCCAAAACATCCCTATCCCCTGGAAGAGCAAAATACACCCTCTGGTTTGCTTTATGGTCCCAGGAAGCAGGTGGGAAACACAGTTTGAGGCAAGAAGGGAGGTGTGGCTCAGTGGCCTTTGAGGAAAGAGGCTCCTCTCCAGGCCTCAGAAGACTGTCCACAAGAATTCCTCGTCCTTAGCCACCCACAGGAGTGACAAACAGAACAACCAGACACCACCTGGGTCACTGCCAACAAATCATTCAATAAAGATTTCCTGAGTACCTACTATGTGCTAGGCCCTGTGCTAGGCCAGAGACAGACACAGGCATGAGAAAGATAGAGCAGGACATTGTTTTCAAGAGGTCACCTTCTAGTCACAAAGACAATAAACAAAAAGCAAATCAAAAAGAAAATCTGAAATGACAAGATCTGCCAGGAAGGAAATCAAATGGGATGATTTGATAGACAGCAAAGACCAGCTTTAGCTGGGGAGAGGGAGCGTCCAACTGGGCCACTCCGTGTAAGTGACATCGGAGTTAAGATCCAAAAGGAAATGAAGGAGCTGTCTTTGTGAAAACCTGAAAAAACATCCAGGTGGAGAGGAAAGGTGGAGCAAAGGCCCTGCGGCAGGAATAAGCACAGCCCGTCCAAGACTCAAGAGGAAGAACCGAGCGGGAGTAAGAGAGGCCAGGAGAGGCAGGACCGGGTCAATGCACCCGGACAGGGGCACAGCCAGGCGGAAGCTGCCCTGGGAACAGATGTTGGGCTGCAGCCGGAAGGCCACAGGCAGACGCCAACCATCTCTCCTCCCCAGCCCCCCTACCACCTGCCCTCAGCCACCTTCTTGCCACCTCCTCACCACTCAGCCCCTACCAGCCCTCGGAGGGGTCAGACCCGCTCCAGTGCATCTGACCTTGTCACCCTCCGACATTCGGCAATGCTGACACACACAGCCAACCACGTGGCAAGGCCAAGGCCTTGGTGGCAGGCCTCCAAGGTGGTGGGGTTGGGGAGGGGCTGGCTGTGTGTCTGCTCCCCCTACCCCAAGCCAGTGGCCATCCCCCCCACCTGCACAGCTGCCTCCCAGCCTCAGTCTTCCCAGATGCACCCCCCTCCCCAGAGCAATGATGTCATTTTCAAAGGCAGCCAAATTCTAGCCAGTCAACTCCAAAATAAAACTGTTTAACACAAAATGAAGCATTTTACAATCCCCTGTACGTTTTTTCCCTGAGCTGGCACACACAGGGTTTAAAAACACTGCCAAAACACTCAACCAATAGTTTAGCTTTATTTTAGACCAGTGCCAGAGTTAAATTTCAGATTTCCTTGCTCTTTTCCCCCCCGGTTCTGAAACCCCCTCCCCCAGCCCTATCCCACCCCACCTCCTCCCCCACCCCCACTCCATCCCTTCCCCTACCCGCACCCCAAGCCTTTGCCACAGCACCACAAGCAGTTGCTAACTCCCTCTCTAAGGCTGGGCCCGTGGATCCCCTGCTGGCTGCACTCCTTGAACCACACGCCCCAGACAGCAGGAGATACATTTGGTTGATTTCTCATTTTGTTTGGGGACGTTCTTCATTTTTCCATGCTTAGGGTGTCATTTTCAGGATGCCAGTCACGGGATCTCGCGGTTCAGAGGAACCTAAAAACTCACTCGGTGCCGGCCCCACCCCCACATGCCACTGCCCTCCCCTCTTGCCATTTAATGTGTCATCTCCAGCCTTTTAAAGTCTCTTGCCACCAGGAAGTTGGTCCTTATATGTGGGCCAGAATGGGTGTCCCGGGGGCCTCTAGAACCGGTCTTGGCTCTGTCCCTTGGAGTATCAAGACTAATGGAGGGATGGCTTGGGGCGCCTCCTCCTTGCTCCCCCACGGCTTTGGGGCACAGCTTTGACCAGACCTTCTGCTACTCAACCATTCCCCCTCCATTAATACATTTTATCCAAAGGCGACAGTAAAAACATCAACCTCTGGATCACCAGCCTAGGAACGCACACTGGCTGTGTGGGCAGGCCTGGCCAGGCTCAAACCTATCCGAGGTCAGGTCACCTACTCGGGACTCTGGTTAAACGGCATTAACTCATTCCCTCTTTGGGCCGAAGCTGCCTAACAGCATCCATTCCCCCTTTCTTCTGCCGGCAGCACCCTGCTTTCCTCTGGGGAACGGCTCTGGCTCTGCCATTCAGAGCACTTCATTTGGCCTAAGCCTAAAGCCAACACAGCATTCATCAGAGCCAGGAGACGTAGGAAAATCAGGGGCTCCAAGGCCTTCGCCAGGGTGCCTGGAGTTAGCCGCACCTGAAGCTAGTGCTGACTACTGGAATTTCTATTGACCTGAGCCACTAAACTCCCCCACTTGACTGAAACAAATTAGGGTTAATTTTCTGAGAGCAGCCACCGAGAATCCTGCAAGTAGGGCTTTGAGGCCTCCCCTCTCCATCTTCCCCTGAACCCCTCTCCAGCCCTGGTCTCTCCAGCAACACATAGAACAGAGCGAGCACCTCCCTCATCCTGCTTCTGCTGACACAGACTCTGAGCACACTACCGTTTTGGCAGGAAAGCCACTACGCATTCTCCCCGCTTGTACTGCTCACATGGGCCTTGGCCAGCACTCAGCTACACCACAGAAGGAACCAAGCGGTTCTTTAGAACAAAATCACTACATACAGGTCAGTTTAAGAATCTCGTGACCAAAGCCAGCGAGGGGCGTGATGCTATAAAAGGTAAGCTCCAGAAGGGCCGTAACTATTGTCTGTTTCACTCACTACTCTCTGTTCCACGTCTAAAATAGCTCTGAGCTCATAGTAGGTGCTTTAAAAAGTCATTCTATGAATGAATGAGTGAGTGAATGAGTGAATGAATGAATGAATGAATGAATACCAGGGGATGCTGTGGTTCTAAGGAACACGTTTTCTTTTGACCAGTTGTTGGCTTTGTTCTTTTGGGTGCTGGCAACTGTAGCCTAAGTAAGGGACACAGGAATAGGCCATCAATAGCTTTCAGCTATAATAAAGGACTCTTGGAGAACAATACTTTCTAGTTGCCCCTTTGACCCCAGAACCAGGTCAGGATCCAGCTGGAGGCTATTCCGAACTTCACCTACAGACATTTCTCAAAGCTTTTCAAACCTCAAATTGGAGGAAACCAAGATTGATGACTCAGGAAACACAATTTTCAGGTCTTTATGGCCACCAGAATGAGGAATGCACAGGCTCACCTCCAGGAGAAAAACAGGGCCTCTCTGAGGGCCTCTGGTCCCTGTGCATCCTGACCATCAGTGACAGACACAGCAGGCAGGGACAGGGACGGCTGGACTAATGGAACTAGAACCTTGAAGGGAAGGGATTGACCAAAGCACCACATAACCGACCCTGCGTTTTCTCGGTAACACTGAGATTTTGGAGCTATACGTGTATACATTGGGGGAAAACACTTATTACAGAAATACCTATAGACGAAAGAAAAACAAAAATCTTGTTTTTGTGATTTTGGAATACTTTATCTGCGCCCCCTCCTTCCCCGTGAAGCTGATGTGGTGGATGATGTGACTTTGGTCACCCTGGGTTTCGCAGGAGCTGGCACAGCACACTGATTTCACAGATGCTTCTCCACACCATCTGGGCACCTCAGCCACTCAGGCCTCAGGGCCAGACCAACCCGATGGTCGCCCAGCCTCGCTCCAGCCTGGGCCCAAGGCCTGGACACGTCATCCTGAAGGCCCAGCAGCTGGGGGATGCCCCCAGGGCATGACTTTCCTCTCCCAGAACTCTGCCCCCAAACCAGGGGGCAGAGGATGGGGGAAGGGTGGGCCAGCCTCTGTGGACCCCCTTAAGGTAGGAGCACAACTGCCATGAAGTTTATAATTCAAGAGTCAGAGTCACTCCTCCCCAAGAAGCAAAGAAAAAGTCCAGTCCAAATGACATGAGGTTTGTGGGCCCGGCACCAGAGCTCTGTCCATCCTGGTTGCTGCACTGCCTCCCCGGTATTACCAGCTACCTCTTCGGGAAGGGGGGACAACACCCACTAAGCCACCACTTCCCTGAGTGACTTCGGACTAGTCCCACCTCACTGAAAAGCCTGGCCCAGTTCTGGCTTCCAGACTGCCTGAGGGGCTCCTGAGCAGCTGCTCTGAGGGGCTGAGGGGGTGGGGGGAGAGATGTAGACAGAGTTCAAAATCTGCCAAACCCCATAACAGAGCGCACTACATGTATTGGCCTTATACATGAGTTATGTTGAGAATAAGGTTAGAAGGTGCTGCACGAGGTGTTCTTGGAGGAACCTGCTTCCCTAAAATTCTGAAATGAGATGGCTGTATCCTATCAAGAGCCAAGTGAATGGACTTGACCATGGATACCCAGCAATCTGGCATTTGATTCAATATTGTACTCCTGCACATTTGTTTTAATGCTTGCTTATTTTTGTGAGAGAGAGCAGGGGAGAGGCAGAGTGGGGGGGGGACAGAAGATCCAAAGCAGACTCTGTGCTGACAGCAGAGAGCCCGTCGCGGGGCTCGAACCCACGAACCATGACATCATGACCTGAGCTGAAGTCGGACGCTTAGCTTAACCCAGTGAGCCACCCAGGTGCCCCTGTACTCCTCCATATTTGCCTGTATGTCACTCCTTCCTCCTGCAGAAGGCATCCGCAATTCCTGGTACCGTCTGGGAGCCCCTCCCTCCCCAATTCTCAGTCCCAGTGGTCTGTATGGAGGCGCCCCTGATTCCCATCATTCTGAGCCTAGCTACTATGTACGTCTGTCTCCACACCGCCCCCTCGCCCCCCACCCCACCGGCTTCAGTGATGCCTGCGGGAATGAGCCTTGGTCACCTCTGCTCTTTCTCTGCCTCAGGAGGGTAGAAGCCCGGAGGTGGACCTCTGCAGCTGAACACCTGGGGATGGGGTTTGTAAAGACAGCCTTAGAGCATGTCCTCAAAGGGCCATGCTGGCAGCCAGCCTCACTTCTCAGTTCCTTGAGCCGATGACTCTGCTTTTGTTCTGCTTGTCAGCTGGAGTCGAGTATGCAGACAGCACGTTCACTGAGGACCTACTATGTGCCAGGCAATCCAGAGGCTCATGGTGACTTCACTTTCCAGGTAGATTATACATTCCTTGTTAATAGAAACTCTCTCTCAATCTCTCTCTCTCTCTCTCTCTCTCTCTCTCTCATACACACACACACACAGCCCCAATCTTAAAGTAGGTATGGTATTACATCTTGCTGGTGTAACATGTGCCTTCTGGAAACTGCCAAGCAGTAATGGATAACAGCAGGCTGGACCCAGAAAGACACACTCAACCAACCTGAAGGCCAGCTTGGGGTTTGTGTTTTCCTTCCAGGACCCTGAGGTCCCGCTGGGTGTACATCCTGGTCCTAACAACAGGAAGCCAGCAGAAGGTTTGGCTGCTGCCGGAAAAGGAGTAGAAACAGGATCCAGACTGCCCCAGTCCCAGGCCAGTCCCCTTCACTCTCAGCCCCAAAGGCTCTCCAGGGTCTCCTCACTAAGGCTCCTCCCAGGAGGTGTTTGTAGCAGACACATTCCTGGTGTCAGACACCACACCTGAATTCTGTTCTGGTCCACCCCTAGACACAAAAGAACCCACCGCTGGGCAAGTGATTCAGAAAACCATCAAGGTAGTCAGGCTAGCTGGGGGGGAAAGAAGGAAAAGATCCTCTCCACTTTGGGGAGAGCCAGAATCCTCAGAACACACACATGGACACACCTTTTCCCGTGAAAACCAAGAGAGACGTGGATTCTTCCCACCGCGATCCCTGCCTTCCATCCTGTTAGATTTGGTGTCCAATTTCTGGAGACCTGCAGGCCCCGCAATGTGACGGCAGCATTCGTGCCACATAATCAAGCCAACAGGGACACATTCTATGGACCCGCAGGCTTCATAGGAGGTGGATAATAACACCAGCATCTGAAAGACAACTCCCCTCCATATGACCACCAGGAGCCAGGGCTCAGCTGCCCAAGCCCAGAGAGAATCACGGTCCCACACAGCCTACTGGTGTCCCAGGCACCTTCTAATGGGGAACTCGGAGGGCAGGGAGCAGGCAGCTTAAGGGAGGGCTCTGATCTCACCACGGGCCAGGCAGACCCAGATGGACAGTTACTCGTCCAGCCCATCCACTTCCCTCCCAGCACACTAACAGGACATTAGCATCTTCCAGAGATGCTGTGGGGCATGATGTCTCTGTGCATGGAAGCATCTCTGTATTTTTTTTAGTGTTTATTTTTTCGAGAGAGAAAGAGAAAGAGAGAGAGAGAGAGAGAGAGAGAGAGAGAGAACAAGCTGGGGAGGGGCAGAGAGAGAGGGAAACACAGAATCTGAAACAGGCTCCAGGCTCCCAGCTGTCAGCACAGAGCCCGACTCGGGGCTCAAACTCATGAACCGTGAGATCATGACCTGAGCCGAAGTTGGATGTTTAACCAACTGAGCCACCCAGGCGCCCCCCCTGGAAGCATCTTTTTAAAGGCAGTGGGGAAGCCAGCTATTTAAAGGCCACCTACGGCATTATTGCCTCACAAGTTACAGAATGCTTCTGTGAAGTGAACACCTTCTCCACTGAGTTACCTTTTATTTAAATCAACAGGTCCCACAACCCCAGCACCCAGAAGGGCCCTTACACAAAGCACATGCTCAATAAATAGTTATTCAATGAATAAACCATCTCTTCTGTAACTCCCCCTTCTGATTATTCATTAATTGAAGACCTACTATGTCCAGACACAGCATGTGCAGCCTTTATTTTTGCTATCTCACAGCTCTTACCTCACAGGGGCTGTGGCCTCCTTGGGGACAAAATAAGCAAACTTTTCTTGAGCACCTACTACATGTTCTAGCCATAGGCCAAGGCCACCCCAAGGACAGAGAGGAGAAGACCCCAAGCCTTGGCATCAAGGATATATATCCTCACGAACACGATGGGCTGGTAAACATGTTGGTCTTTGCCAGTCTGGTCGGTTAAAACTGGTAAGTATTTTCCTGTGATTTAAATTTACAGTTCTCCTACTCTAAAGAAGTTTCTTACCCTTCCCTAAATGTGTGAGATCCCACTAGCATATCTTTTTCTGGTTCCATTTCTGTCCTTTGCACATGGGAGGTATTCCAAATATTTAAAGACCAGTGTGGCACAACCAATCTGAGCAGGTGCTGGCCTCAGGCAGCCCAGACTTTGCCCTGCTTCCCTGTTGATTTATTGGTTATTTTCTTAGTGTTGGTAGGAGCTCCTTACACACTAAGGAAAAATAGCTTTTGCCTGTGATATGTGTCTTTGGTTTGATTTATTGTGGTTTTGGCAATGCAGAAATGTTTTATTTTTATGTGGTTGAATATTTGTCTTTTGTTTTATGGCTTCTGGGTTTAGGGTTATATTTAGAAAAGGTTTCCCCACTCTGATACTATTATGTTTTTTAAAAACTCACTTATGTTTTCTTTTAGTATTTTTAAGTTTTCTTTTTCTGTTTAGATTTCTGATCCATTTGGGATTTGTTCTGACGTTAGGAGGAGAGAGATCCAATTTCCTTTCTTTGAGACGGATGCCGCATCATCCCAGCCCCGGTTACTGAGTGATCCCTCTGTGTCCCACTGGCACACAATGACACCTTTCTCATACACTAAATGTCCAGTTCTACTGAGGTCCCATTTCTGTGCCCCTCATCTGTTCCACACCACTTAGATTCCTACAGCTTCAGAATGTGCTTTAAAATCTGATCTGGGGGGTACCTGGGTGGCTCAGTCGGTTAAGCGTCCAACTCTTGATCTCACTCAGGTCTTGATCTCGGGGTCGTGAGTTCAAGCCCCGTGCTGGACTCCGTGTTGGGCGTGAAGCCTACTGTAAAAGTGAATGACTGAGTAAATAAAAATAAAAATAAAAAAATGAAATCTGATCTGGTTACCATCATTCCTCTTGTTCAGAATTTTCTTCCCTTTCCCTGCATGCCTATTTTTCCTTATGAATGTTAGAAATCAGCTGTCTATTTCTAACCAAATCCCATTGTTACTTTCACAGGCTAACATAAAGTTAACAGTTAATTTAGGGGAAATTGACATATGTACGATATTTAATCTTTCCATCCAAGAATAAGGCCCGCCTTTTCATTTATTGAAATCTCTTATGTGTCCCTCCATAGTTGATTTGGCTTGTTTGCATGTCCTCTCCAAACATCTGAATGTTGCTTCCTGGGCTTGCTCCCTGGTCTTTATGCCTTCTGTGACTACCGTGAGTGGGATCCTTCCTTCCTCCGTGTTTTCTACTGGATGCTGTTTGCATGCAGGAAAGCTCTTGATGTGGGGGTATTAATTGTGCTCAAGCCCCCAAGCCTTTTGCACTGCGAGACAACGGCTGACACCAAGGCGCAGTGCACACTCCCCACGGGCAGAAGGAACTCGCGCCCTGCACCTGTGCACTTGGCAGTGCAATGCCCAGCGGCTGGCCCGTGCCGACTCCTTTTTGCCCAAATGGAACCAGTACGAGAGGCGCCCCGAGCAGTAAGGCAGAGAGGGCCCCCACCCATGCTGTCGGAGCGAGAAAGGGCCTGAGCCTGCACACAAAGGCAAGATCCCGCCAGCCGGCGGACAGGAACGAGGCTGGCAAAGGTGCCAGCCTTCACGCAGCCCCAGCCCTGTAATTAGGGCCCACAGGTCACTCTGGCCACAGCTGAACAAACCAGGGTGTAATTAACTTTCCACCCGGCTTTTTACACAGCAGCATTTCACCTTCGCCAGAAAAGGCGGGTCTGCCTTTCTGAAGGGGCTAGGGAAACACTCCTCAGTCCCAGTCCTCAGGAAGTGGGGGGCAGCCAAAGGGGGAGCAGCAAAATTAACCCACAGGGAGCACATATTTTTGCTGTTGTTATTTGAACAAACCCCTCCCCATCTTTTTTTTTTTTTTTTCAGTTGAGCATTCAAAAAAGCTATTTCTGTCTGGAATTTAGGTGGAAATTGCTCACTGTCCCCAGTTTATGTTCTCTCCATGAGCTGTTTGGACCTCAAGTCTTAAATCAAGCTCTGTAACCTTCAGCAAGAACCTGTAACCCTCTGAGCCTCAGCTGCCCAATGTGTAAAATGGGGATGAATGGTAAAAAAAAAAAAAAAAAAAAAAAAGGATCTCCATGCTGGGACTGTTATGAGGACTACATAGAATCATTCCTTGATCCAACAAGCACATATTAAGCACTACTGTGTGCCAGGCACTGGGCTAGGACATGACTCTTGTTCTTAGGAAGCTGAACAGTAGTGCAGGAGACCAGCAATAAACACATTAAAAACTATGACAGAGGGGCACCTTGGTGATTCAGTCGGTTAACCTCTGGCTCTTGAGTTTGGCTCAGGTCATGATCCCCCACGTCGGGCTCTGCACCGAGTCAGCTCGGGATTCCCTCTCTCCCTCTCTCTCTGCCCCTCCCCCCCTCAAAAATAAATTAATTGATTAAAAAAAAAAAAACTACTGCAGAATAACTCCTGAATCTGACCAGTGTTGTGCACTGTCAGGGGTGGGGCTTCAGGGAGAGCAATCAGGGAGGCTGCAGCCCAGACTTGGAGCCCTGGGGGGCAGCAGGGACCCCATGTGCTTCAAGAATGCCTCTCTGTGCTCAGTGAGGAGCATGGTCTGAGTCACAGACCAGGAAATGGCACCTGTAGCCAAGAAACCAATGCTCAGCTCCAACCTGGTCCTACAGGCAATTTCTATAATGGATCAAGTGCCCAGACAGGCCCAGAATTGGAAGCCTCAGTCCTTCTAAAGAGACTCCATCTGCCTCTCCCTACCTACGATGAAAACCCAAACCCCACCAGTGATGCCTATAGCAAAGAGGGTAGGGATCTCCAGAAGCCGTCGGGTGCTCTGGCCCCGGGGACCTGCCACATTCCAGGACTGGCACAGTGCACACCCCTGCTGACAGCCCAGTCCTGTCACAAGGAAGAGCATCCCTATGAAAGTCGGATCTAAAACATTACAACAGCACAGATCCAGCACCCAAATGTCCTCGGGCAGTCAGCCTCATTAATTTGGGCCAAAGCAGCAGTCAGTCTAAATCACAGAGTATCCTTAAAAGGTAGTATTTGTACCAGAAAGCCGTAAAACATTCCACCTGAATCCAGACTGAAGGTCCACAGCTGACCTGCTTCAATGAGCACATAAAAAATTGGAATCAGCCCCTGGGTAAATCAAACCTCTCGTACCTGCTTCCATGGTGCCCCAGGAAGTTCCCAGAGATACTTTCTAAAGCAATTGAAGTCCTCTGGGCTTCTAGAAGATGATGAAAAACACCTGCCTGCAACCGTTTATAGGGTCCAAACGTGCTTGGCCAACACTTCACAAACTGGGTCAACGTAAACTTCGGCTCACTCCCTGTTCTGACATCATTCAAGTTAGTAGGGCCTGAAGTAATGGAGACTTTCTATCATCAGTGCAGACAGCCACCAAACGCTCTGGACATTTCCTCATCTGTTGCCTACAAATGATGCTCCGTGAGGAACAGGCAAGCCCATCACAGGCATCAAGTCAGCCTTTGTGAACTCTGTTGTAGAAATCCTAGTCTTCTGGCAGACTGGTCTAAATCTAATATTTTTGTAGTATATAGACACAGTACCAGCAACCCAAGTTTTATCTGCCTGAATGCTGCTATGTTAAAAAAAGAGGGATTCCCCTACCCCTCACCCCCAAAAAAGGGATAATGGAGAAGATCATGTCCCAGCATGGAAATCCATTCAGAAAATGTTCGGTAACAAATGCAGAATACAAAATGGCAAGTGCCCCCGACGCCAACCCCATGAACATAAGTCACCCTGTGGGCAGGGTCTGGCGGGAGCAAGCAGGAATCAGTACTGGGGTGTAAGCATCAGCAGAGCGGATGGCTCTTTGCTGATCTCACTTTGTGTCATAAGGATGCAGGTTTGATGCCTTGTGGGTTTAAGGCTGGTTTCTCCTTGGACACAAATGAGAGACAATGAGGCAGAAAGATGGAGAGAAAGAGGGAGACAGAAAGAGATCTAGGTTCTTTTTTTTTTTAATTTTTTTTATTAAGTTTATTTATTTATTTTGAGAGAGAGTGAGGGGGGAAGGGGCGGAGAGAGAATCCCAAGCAGGCTCTGCACTGTCAGCACAGAGCCCGATGGGGGCTCAACTGATGTACCGTGAGATCACGACCTGAGCTGAAACTGAATCAGACGTTTAACCAACTGAACCACCCAGGCACCCTGAGGTCTGGGTTCTTGAAGTTCATGCTTCAACAGCCTCTCCTGGTCCCAGCAGAGCCTCTCCTGCTAAGGGACAATGGAGAGGGTGCCTTCTCAAGTTCCAGGATCTCTGCAAGTGAGGGTTCTTTGGTGCAGAGTTCCAGGGGCCTGCTCTCCCTATGAATGCCACCAATGCCATCCTGGCAAGAGTCCCTCCCACCTTCCATGGTGAATTCACAGCCCCCTCAGAAAATCTCCAAACCTCAGCTACTCTCCCAGATTCTGATGGAACAAGTCACTGCCCCACCCCCACCCCAACATCCACAGAAAGACACAGAAAGAGCCAAGAGGCCACCCTGCTAAAGCAGTTTTCAAGAAGAACCACACTCAAGACGCTCCCCCCAAATCCCCCCACCCACTCCACTGCACCAGACGGACCTGCTTGACGAGGGGTGTGCAGCCTCCAGGTTCCAGCAGTAACAGCCCTCTTGCAGAACATGAGTGGGGACGAGTGTTGTTCACACCCAAGGCCTAATTCCAGCTCCAGGAGGAGAGGACAGCGGGATTGACAGGTGGCGCTGCCCTGAGGCCCCAAATTCACAAAAGCAGAGAGCGCCCCACCTTCCCTCCAAACAAGACTTGTTTGCTCCCTCAGAAACATCTGCCCAGCACCCAGAGCCCACCCAGCCTCAGCAGAGCATGGCCATCTCTGAAATGGTCTTTGTTGTCTGTTGAGGGTCCACCTTCCCCTCCAGGATGACAGAGTGGCCACTGCCTACCTGCGTCGTCATCCCTAGTGCAGCGACTAGAAGACCAATGATGAGCATCCAGCAGACCCGTGAGTCTAGCCTGGGAGGACCTGCTACCACATTTTGGGCCAGTTCAAGCTTTTAAAGCAGAAGCCAATTTTCACACATCTTCTGCTAAAGCCCAATGTATAAAAGACTTTTTAACGTGGACAGCTCTGGCTGGAGTGGGTGTCAGAGCCCTCCTCGGTCAGACGGGCCCCAATACCCACCCCAGGAGCTCCAGAAACCTCTCTGGGGATGCAGTGGGAAACCACTGCAGCTCAGAGACTGTTCAGGTGGCCTAGAGAGGGACTCGCTTTGAAAAATATGCCCACAATTCCCAGTGATTGATCCTGTCACTGGGTAATCCTCAGAACCTAAGACCTGGGGGAAAATCGTTCCTCACATATTTCTTCCACATCAGGGAGACTCTCCCAGACTGGGTCACACCTTTACTGGGCGGTAATGAATTTCTCAGGGATGCTATTAGGCAAGGTCGTTTCCCATACTCTTTTAAGGAATTTCTGACTCCCTTCCAATGCTCCAGGGCTTGGGGATATTCCTGGCTCCCGCGTCCCCGTGGAGGTCGTTAGCGGGGTCCTGTTCAGAAGCAGGCAGGAGTATCGGTGGCTATCTGCAGCATCAGTAAAGATGGCTGAAGACCCTGTAGACAGAGCTACTGTGATGTCAGCCCATCTGAGGCTACGGAGAGAAGAGACAGCCATCGGGAAAAGAATCCTGCCCAGGACTGAAGCACAATTAGCTACTATTTCTAGCACAGACCCCCGATACACAGCCTTGAAGCCTCACATTCGTCCTCTTCCTCCTAGAAACACCACCATTCTCAGAGGTGTGGAGAGAGACAAGAGTACCTCCTTGGTTCTGAAGAATGGAGTAGTGCCCGGGATGGGGCCTCAGTCCACGAGCCACAGAGACTCCACGAAGCAGCACTCTGCAGGGGTCCGCAGGGGGCCTCAGGGGCCCCACATCAATGCTAATTGAGACCCACGTGTTCTTTTACACTTAGCAAATAAAGACAATCACTTTTAATTAGAAGATCAATTAATTGATTGTTTTCAAAGTCAGTGACAATATTTCATCCTCGTATAGTTAACATTCGACCTCAGTTCTTGGCTAAATCAAGAAATACACAGGCATCTGTTGTTTTCTCAAGGATGAGTACACAGCCCAGGGTCCCGGAGAGGTCCTAGCTCAGCCACCAATTCACTAGCTGACCTCCATCAGTCACCTTTTCCTCTCAGTGCCTCAGTATTCTCCCTCAGGAAATGAGGGCACTGAAAAGCCAACCCCATACATCCCTTCCAATTCTGATTCTGAGCTTCTAAGTTGGCCATCGCCTCTGCCTATGGTTGAAATACCACAAGTTCCAAATGACTGGCATTTGGTTTGCTTAGCCCCAAAAAGTCCAAAACTGTAAGAGTCCTCTTGGGTCCACTGTTTTTGGGATCTGTTCCCTCCAGAGGTTGAGAACGAGGGACTTGGTCTAATCAAGGCTGTGCAGGTACAGGCGTCACTAGAGGGAAAGTCATAGCTCCCCAAACACTTGGCTTTCAAACTTCTACGAAGGCATGAAAAGTAGAGGAAGCAAGAATTTTGAGTCCCAACATACTTCCTACCAACCAATTTCCCCCCAAAAACAGGTGACAGGCCCCTTTGGAATACTGTCTGAGATTTTAGTTCCTTTCCCCCACAAACCAGCATCCAAAGTGTTTCATCAACATGCATGGTGGAGAGAGATGCCAGGGATAGCTATGTAAGGAACACAGATGCTCTGGAATCCTTGCTCAGGGCCTGGAAATATGTCAACCCCCTACCCCTGGAGCATGGCTGCCACACCCCCATGCAATCCACATGGCCCCATTCTCCCACTCCATCCACTCACATGACCCAGACACACAGACACACATGACTCATGAGGTCTTAAATAGCTCCTGACAAACTGTGGCCTTGGCCACCTTCTCTGAGGCTGCCACAACACAGGAACCAGGGCCACGGTCTTGGCTGACTACAGGTTTGACAGGACAGATCCCAGCCACCCCCGTCCTCCTCAGAGAAGCAGGAGGCCAAGCAAAGAGGTGGAACCTGATGCCTTTCTGCCTGTGCAGACATTCTGCCTATTGGCCTTTGAAATTCTCCCTGTCCCATACAAGCCCTGCCTCAGAGCACACTCCTTCACGCAGCTTTCCACACTTACGCTACTTAACTTTGCACTAACAACCTCTTCATTGCTGGGTTTCTAAAAGGCCTTCCAGAAATCCAGGGTGCAGGCCCCACCCACTCATGGCCCATATTCTATAGACTGCAGTTTGGGGAAGCAGAGACAGGGTGTCTCCACCAAATTCCTGCCTGCCAGAAAGCTGTTGCTTTTATTTTTAATTTTATTTAAAAGGCGGATACAGGGTACCCAAGGCACCACAATAAAATGACATTAACTGTAAAATTACATTACTAATTCTTTAATCTCACTCGAGGCTTCAAGCTGTTGCTATGTCCAATTATCCGTATAACCACCTGTCAGAATCCCAGTGTTATTTAGCATTACCTCCAGGACAGCGGTGGGCCCGGTGGTCCGTCAGGTCCGCCAGACACTCAAAGTCCTGCTGACAGTGATCGCAGGTGTAAATTGACTCCTCCTCCACGTCTTCATCGTCCTCATTTCTCTCCTCTTGACTTGTCACGCTGTTCCTGTCTTCCAGCGCACGGCTGGTTTTCCGATCACACTCCGGCTCTCCTTCCAGGCCTCCTGCCAACAGGAAGAATACAGTCCATGTCAGCTGACAGGGCCTTGGGAAGGGGTCTTAAAAGGATCGCCCAGCATTTATTAAGATACGTTTAATTACTCTACCTCCCAGGGTCCATTATTCTTGACACCTCTCAGTATATTAATATATGGGGGTTTTTTGTAGCATGTGGTGCCATAATTCTCAACTAGATTCTTTAATTCTTGGTGCAAATCTTCTAGGGGGACGTCCTGTCATCTTCCTCTGTGCACGGATGCTGGGGGTCACGACCTGTCGCAGAGGTGAAGATGCCTTAGCGTTTTGTCTCCTGAAAACCCAATTCTCTTATACACTCCTCCAGAGCCTTCATCAGCTGCTCCTAACGCGCCTGAGCTTTTAGTCTCTCCCAAAGCCTTGCAATTTAAAGCAAGAGAGATCCCTTAGCCAAGTTCACCTTCCACACAGCATGCCTCCCAATGCGGGGATAGTGGCTCAGTTCTTTGCAAAGAGGTCCTGATTCTGGAATCAAGGAAGCACATGTGTTTGTGAGACCACAGATAGTCAAATCACAAGCTAAAATGTATCTGAGCCCTCACCCGTGCCCCAGGATAGGCCTAGACAGTGAGAACCAGCTTTGGAATCACCAACCAATGTCTTTACTTATTTATTTTTTTATGTTTATATTTTGAGAGAGACAGAGAACATTTTCACACACAAGCGGGGGAGGGGCAGAGAGGGGGCAGGGAACAGAGGATCCAAAGCAGGGTCCTCACTGACAGCAGACAGCCCGATGAGGGGCTCAAACCTGGGAACAGCGAGATCGTCACCTGAGCCGAAGTCGAACACTCAGCTGACTGAGCCACCTAGGTGCCCCCCCGGCCAATTTCTTTAAAATAAACTGCCTATTCTGCACTTAGCACTGTGCAAATGGCTAAACTGTACAGAAAAGTGAGTTAATGATCATGATAATGTGATGCGTTTCATTTCCTGTAGTGCCACACTTTTTCAAAGCCCTAACTCCATATGCATAGCCCCATTTCACAGTCTCTCCCATCCTACAGCTACAAGGGGGCTCAAGCAATCATGTGGTCCTGCCCACAGACAAGGACAGGCTTTTTATCCCCATGTCATAGGTATGGCATCTGGCCTCCAGCCAGGGGGGCGCAAAATCCCCAGCACCCTACAGATGTTTAACTCCTAGACATCCTAACTCCTGTGTAGTGCACTTCCCCGCACAGCCAGGGAAAATGGAGCACGGCCTCAATCTGAGAGATTAATAGGGCACATCAAGAACTTGTAAATCAAAGTGCAAAAAAAGCATGGTAAATATAACACACAGAATGTGTCGGTAATCTCAATAAGTGTCAGTGGATTAAACTTCCTCATTCAAGTACAAAGACTCGAACTGGAAAATCAAAGCATGTGTTATCCCTTCCACGGTCTGTCCTGGAAAACAATCTACCCATCCAGAAACTAGCACCGATTTGAATTAAAGAGAGAAATCTCTGTTATGTGTAAAGACATTGATGCAAACACATACGCAGATGCAAAGATGTGCGTGTGCCCGCATGGGTGCACACGTGCATGTAGCATATAACACTGCAGTTACAGAGAAAGCCTTCAGCACACAACCTTTAAACCCCCGAGGACTAGTCGCCAAAGCCAGAAAGAGAAACGAAGCAAAGAATGCATTCGATTCGAGGTGGAAGCCACAGTCCTATAAATATTTCAATTTAGAACCAGATAATGTTATAAGGGCTCTATTTCTCCCATCTGCACAAAATGCGCACTTCCAAAAGCACCCGACATCAAGAACCTGTGAACACAAATCAGCTCATTGGAGAGCCAGCTGCCGCCTTCCGTGGCGGGGAACGTGGCCTGACACGCTGCTCGCAACTGCTCGGAGGCAGTAAAAATCAATGTTTCCATTTGTGGCCCATCAAAACATCTCTCTTCTTACCAATTAAGGGATGTACAATTTTTAGGTTCTTTTATTATCAGAACACGCCAACTCCCGGCAATACAGAAATCCCATTAAAAGCCAGGCAGCATATTTATCTCAGGAAATCTGATCGGCTGCTGCGGTGGCAACAAGAAATAGAAAGCAAAGAAATGAAAAATATCATTTGGAGCCTTCAATATTATAAGTCATCACACAACCACAGTTACACAGTCAAGCGCCCGTCTCTGAAATTCCTAGTTTACAGTCTCTTTCCTTAAAAAAAAATCTTCTGAAGAGGGGGAAAAAGAGAACTATCACTCGAGCTTTATCTATCACACCAACTCTCCAGATAGTTAAGTTACATTCGGCACCACACTTGTGCTACTTTACTTAACACACAATTTAATAGACATATTTAATTTTGCCATGTTTACTTGGCAGCACTTTCCATAATAGCTCATCTAATCCACAACTGGAGCCACAAACATTACAATGCATTTGATCTCTTTAAATCTGGTACATCCTGTCGACTCAGTAGTAGATAAATCAGAATGTCAACTCTTAGGTTTTTATAAGGCAAAAACCCATAAAGTCATCCAAGAGTATAAATCTGTTTTAAGGAACTGTCACCTCCCCTGCCACTGTCTACTAATGGAAAGGCAAGGTGGCCGCTCACAAAGGGGCAGGGGAGGGGAGGCGGGAAGAGGTGGGGGGCCCCATCCCCTGACGTCCCACGGGGTCACAAGGGCCAGCCAGCCTGCCCCTCAGGAAGCCAGAGAGGAAAGATGACGGCCTGAAGAAGTTGGGGAGCAGGACCCCCCCTGAAGACCCAGTCCTGAAGGGGCCCTCTGCTGTGTCAGCAGATTCAGGACCTCAAAACAGGAAGCCCTCCATCCGGCTTGGGCTTTACTCCCTGTAAGACACTTTCATTGCCCGCAGTCTCTGAACCTCACACTAGGGGAAAAGAGTAAATGATGCTATTTTTCCACGTGCAGATGAGGAAACAGAGGCTCTAAGGGGTCATCCAAAGCCATGCAGGGGATTGAACCTACAAGTTCTCGTGTTAAGCAGCACACCCTTCCCCCAGACCCAGGGCCTGTCAGAGCCCTAAGCTCTCTAAGGCGCAGGAGGGGAAGAGAACAGAGAGCTCTGAGGGGCCCCGGCCTCTCTGGAGCACTCTTGGGGTCTCCTCATTCCCGGGCACTCTCAGTGCAGCTACTCAGGAAGCCCTGGGGATCGAATGAATGGGCCTTCCCTCCTCCACTGACCCAGCTCTAGCTGGTCAGGGATGGCCCTGCCTATCCCGTGTCCTGTCTCCATCCAGTCCCGGAGGCCCCGTGAGTCCTTGCCTGAGCGAGCAAGGAGAAGGCAGAGCTCAGAGGCCACCACTAGCCCTGGGTCCCCAACCCAAGCGCTGCCTTAAGTTTCTGACACTGTGATCTCAGTGTCTGCACCTGAACTACAGGTGACCCACTGGTCACTCCAACCAGCCCGGCTGGAGGAAGCAAAGTCAGCAGGCCAAGGAGTGCATTCTTCTCCAGGGAGCCCTCGGGGGGCTGGGAAGGACTTCTAGGAAACGGGGCCTGGAGCCTATCCTCCTGGGGGCCACCTGGAGCAATCAGAAGCCATGCTGGGAAGGCCCTGGCTGAGCTGAGCAGTTGTGAATAGGGCCCTCTCCCTGAGGATCACCGAGCTCTGGACTCTCCTCCTGTTGACAAAGCTCCCCACCTCCCCAGCCTCACACACCCCTCTGGACAATTCATAGCCTAGTTGTTTTCAGATGTGCGTACCTGCCTTTTGGCCAGAAGTCCAAGAGCAGCTAGCGTTTACAGAGCACTTGCTGCGTGCCAGAAACCTTCTGGAAGGACACTGGTGCAAAGCAAGGCCACCAGCGGTAGGTTTCAAATACAGTTGGTTCTGACTCTCTAACAGCTCTGCTACACGGTCTCCCCACAGTAGACACTCCATGAAAACGATGTTGAGGAATCTGTAAACCCTTCAAAATCCCATGTGGGGTCCTTGTCCCAGCCCCGAAGGTCCAGGAAAAGTTCTTCTGGCCTCGCCGACTTATCACTTATGTCACGGCCACACAGACCTTCTTTCAAGCCCTCGAACGGCAAGTTTGTTCTGCCAAGGGCTTCATGCTCCCGTTCCCACGTGACTCTTCCCCTGCCTAACAGGTGTCCCTGCGACCCCGAGCACCAATGTCACATGGGTGACACTCCTTCCCCATAGGGCCCTTCCCTTTGCCACCAGTGTGCTTGGCACAATGTTCACTCATGCTTTTGTAGGTTAATTTTTTTTTTAATTTTAATGCTTATTTATGTTTGAGAAAGAAAGAGAGAGAGAGAGAGGGAGAGAGAGAGACAGGGCACAAGCAGGGAAAGGGCAGAGAGAGAGAGGAAGACACAGAATCAGAATCCAAAGCAGGCTCCAGGCTCTGAGCTATCAGCACAAAGCCCGACACGGGGCTCAAACTCACGAACCGTGAGATCATGACCTGAGCCAAAGTTGGACACTTAACTGACTGAGCCACCCAGCGCCCCTGTAGGTTAAATTTTTTCCTCCCTGCGGCTCCCCGCATTTTCACACAGACATCAGCAACACCTTGCATCCCATGTGCTCTTCTGTATTGAGACCCCACACTCACCCATCAAGAAGAGGGATCTAGGGGCACCTGAGTGGCTCAGTTGGTTTAAGAGTCCTATGGTCTCACAGTTCGTGAGTTCAAGCCCTGCATCGGGCTCTGTGCTGACAGCTCAGAGCCTGGAGCCTGCTTTGGATTCTGTGTCTCCTGCTTTGGATTCTGTGTCTCCTTCTCTCTCTGTCCCTCCCCCAATGGTGCGCTCTTACTTGCGCTCTCTCTCTCTCAAAAATAAATAAACATTATAAAAATTAAAAAAAAAAAAAAAAAAGAAGAGGGGTCTAATTCCTGTCCACAATGGCCCTGTTGGGCTGGCTGGCTGCAGTAATTCCCTTGATATTAGAATGTAACGGAAGGAGCTCCTGAGTGGCTCAGTCGGCTGAGCGTGATTTCAGCTCAGGTCATGATCCCAGAGTCATGGGATCGAGCCCCACATCAGGCTCTGTGCTGATTGTGGAATCTGCTTAAGGGTCTCTCATTCTCCCTCTACTCCTTCTCTCCAACTCATATGCTCACTCTCTCTCTCTCTCTCTCTCTCTCTCTCAAATAAGAAATAAAGAGAATGCAATGGAAGAATGTTCTGGGATATCTGAGGCTAGTTCAGAAGGACTGCACTTCCACAGGGTCTCCTGATCTCTTGGGACACTACCAGGTAGAACCCAGCTGCTATACCATGGGAAGCCCATGCCAGAGAGAGAATGCAGGTGCTCCAGTGGACAGCCCCAGTGGAGCTCCCAGCTGCCAGCCATGGAGAGCACCAGCTTGGACATCCAACCCCGATGAGCCTTCAGAAGCCAGCAGACTCAACTCACTTGGCAACTACACAAGAAATGCCAAGTGAGACCACCAACCGACTCCACTCAGCCCACAGAGCTGTGTGAAATAGGAATGGTTGCTTTAGGCCACTGAGTTTGGGGGTGGTTTGTCACAGAGCAATAGACAGCTGGAATGCTCCCCTACCAGACCACAAGCTCCATGAGGGCAGGAGCTCGGTCGGTGCTCAGTACTGTCTCCCCAGCCCCTGGTACAGACAGACACATGGCAGGGGGCTCAGTGAACGTTCAATGAATGAACAAATTGGTTTCAAAGAAACATGTCTTCTGAACATCAATATGGCGATGATAAGTATTATTAGGTTGAACCACATGAAGTTGCCATCTTCCTAAGTCAAAGAAGTTGACTATTGTCCACCTCAAATGGTTCCACCTAAAATACGATGGGGCCACTCTGTCCTGCCAGCTTCTTCCTCACCTAGACTGGTGGACCCCGCGAGACCACATCTGTATACCTCATAGTCCCTGAGCCCAAGATATGGGTTTGGGGAACTTTCTATGAGCAAAGAGAGGCAGTAACAAAACCCTGTGGATTCACTACTGTTCATTAGAAAGCAAAAATAAAACCTTTTTTAAAAAAAGGTGGGGGGGAGGAGGGGACCCTGGCTGGCTCAGTTGGTAAAACGTGTGACTCTTGATCTCGGAATTATGGGTTTGAGCCCCACACTGGGTGTGGAGATTACTCTAAAAACTAAACTAAAAGCTTTAAAAAAAAGAAAGAAAAGGAAGAAAGTGGTGAATTGTCCCACCCCAGGCCTAAGCAGCCTCACTGAGCCATTGCCCATGAGAAAGGACTTTCAAGGTGATTACACATGAGGGACAGCGGGCCCTGCAGAAAGGGTGTGCAGCAAGAGACGCTTGGCAAGAAAAGTGGCCTCACATCCTCTTGAGGGAAGAGGTGGCTGAAACCTAGCCAGGGATGCAGGGAGGTGACCCCGCCCACCCCCGCGCCCGCCCCCACACCCTGACTGATACCACAGCGGGAGCACTTGCTGGCACTGTTCTATGTTCACAGCCCATGCCCTCCTCACGGTCACCCTGTGCAAAAGGTACAGTTGATGTCCCCACTCTGCGGATGGGGAGGCCAAGGCTCAGGACTACACACGAGCTGTAACACTGGGAAGCGCAGAGGCTGAACTCAAACCCAGGTCTCCTGACTACAGATCTCGACTCTTAACCACTGCATGGGAAGGCAAAAGGGGAATGTCTGTGAAAGAAAGGGCTGAGCAAGGGACAGCTGGCTGAGCCCAGTGCCAGGAAAAAGGGAGAGGGGATCAGCCCCGGGGTGGGGGAGGCTGCCCCACAGGCTGCCAGGTCTGGGAACTGAGCATTTCCTACCTTCTCAGCGAGGCTTCTGGAGCTCATGAGTCAGGGCTGGCGGGGCCTCACCACTCCCAAGGGCCAGCTGAGACAGGCTTAGTCTGAGAACACCAGTGAGGGTCTCCTCCCTCTGGCCCCGGCCCCCAGCCAGCAGGAGAGCCAGCAGGGACCTCAGTGAGAAGGCTGTCCCTTCTCTTCCTGGGAGGGACCATGGGGATCAGCCAGCAGGGAGCCCTGGGCACCCCTCAGAACCGACCCAGGACCACCGGGGGTCCCACTTCTGGGGCCCCAGTGCTGAGGACATGCCCAGGGGAGGCAGGAAGCTAGGAGACGCCCCATAAGCCCAGGATAGACAGAACAAGGGCAGAGCTTGAAAGGCAAGAGATACACCAGGGCCAATGATCACACACATTGATTCATTCTTCATTTCTCCAACAAATATGTACTGAGGATCTACTTAGTGCCAGGCGTAATATACACTGATTTGCTAAAACATACAGGGTGCTCCGTGGTCTCATTCACCTTGAGAGCCTCAAAGCCCCTACAAGGCCCATACAGAAGGATGCTCAACAAATTCGGGGCTGGTGAATGAGTGAATAGATGAGGCAATGAATGTCAAAAGGGAGGCGTAAGTGGCAAGTGGCAGCAGCCTCAGCCAGCGTCGGTTAGGGACCCAGGTCCCAGTCTTAGCGCCAGTACACCCACCACGCCCCCTGAGTGACCTTGAGCAAGTCCCTTCCCCTGTCTGACACTGATTCCTTATTGTCTGTAAAGAGCCTCATCGTGACAGCTGTGACAGGTGGGGGCGAGGCTCCCCCCAAATGGACGGCCATGGATGTAAGGACTGTGCACCCGGCTAGACACGAGATCCACGTGAGGCCAGGAGCCCTGCGGGTGGAGCCCAGAGGCAGCTGCGGCCCCACAGGCGGGAAGAGGCAAGGGTGCAGGGGAGCCGAGAGCAAAGTGAAAGCCAGGAACGGTGCCGGGGGACAGTGGGGATGCAGCCAAGCCAGCCCCTGGAGGGCCGGGGTCTGGGGAACGCCTCCCCCACTCCTCATCTCCTCTCCCCAGCAGACTTGGATGGGAGGCGGCCACATCCACCTCCGCAGAAATCAGAAGCACCAGACAGTGAACTCTAGGCGCGTCCAGGGCTGGACTGGAGAGCCCGGCTGTACGGGAAGCTCGGGGAACGGCAGTGCACAGGAGTCCAGAGGGGCTGACGGAGCCAAGTTGCTGCAATAAAGGCGGTCATCAAGCAACGACACGCACCAGCAGCAGACAGCTGGAGTCACGTTCCAGGGACTGTCAGGATGACAGACAAAGAACGGAAAAGAATCTCAGACTGTGGAGCCAGCCTGTCTGGGTTCAAATCCACATGCCACCACTTAACAGCTGGGGGACCTTGGACGAGTCACTTACCCTCTCTGAGAAAAATTGTAGAAAGTTAAAGTATTTTAATGAGGTAATAAGCCCGATACCTAGCCTACAGGCCTTTTTGAGAAAAGCGTAACCACAATGACTATCTTATTTCTGCTGTTATCACTCATTCAAACCAATGCCTGCAGCATCGTGACTTCCACAAGAGTTGGAGATACTGTTCCACAAAGCAAGCTCTAGCGGACCCTCACAGGCTCCTGAGGATGGAGAATGTCCATGCACTATGCCTACCTGAAGGCACGAAAATGTCCATACAGACAAGAAAATCCCCTGGACCAGGAGAAGAAAGTCCTGGGCTCAAGTCCAGGCTCCCCCCTTCCATGCCCTGTGACCCTGACTAAGTGACAAGCCCACCTCCTCCAGGAAACAGTGTGACCTCTGCCGGGGGGTCTGTCTCGGCCAAGCCCCCGGGGCAGACGGTGTAGACATGCTTACTTTATAGCTCACAAGCCAGTTTTCCTGCGCTCTCCCCCTGAATGTAGTCGGGGGGCTCCCCATAGAATTCATAGCCAAGAAGGTGTCTACCATTTCCAAAGCGTTTTTCCTAGAGCGGCGTTTTTCTTTAATAGAGAACGCATACTCTGTCCTAACAGCCTGCCTATTTCCTAAAAAAAAAAAGGGTTTTACTAGCAGCGTGTTCCCGAGGGCCAGAGTGGGAGGGAGCACTTCCAGAACCTGGGCGCTAGGTCAAACCCCTGGCTTAACCTCAGCTCGGCGTCTGGGCTCTGCCTATAGAGAAGGACACGGCTCTGTGAGCACTTTCGCATGCACGCCTGGGCTGGTGGTATGGAGGACGGGAGGGGCCGGGCCGGGGCTGGGCAAGGAGCCTGCCAACCCCAATTAGACACTCTGCTTGTGCATCCATTGCTGGCCCCAAATTCCACGAGGCAGCCACTATTTATCTTCAGATTTAAAATATCTGCAGTGCAGGCAGCAGGGTAACATTTAACACTCAGCCTAAAGGGTCCCCTTGGCAGCAGACCTGTAGGCAAATATTTTAACACATAATTTGCTGTCCAAGTTCCGTTTCTTAAATAAGGAAACAACTTCCGGATGGCTGGGGGGAGGGGGGCGGGGGTGCCTGTTGCTCCCCTGTCAGCACTGACGGCTCTGTGAATGGAATCGCAAAGCCATGGTCAGTCAGCCACTGAACTTGACCTGGGCTGCATCACACAAGCCTCACTAGGATGCTCCGCCCTGGCTGATGATCCAGGACGGGGTACAGGGTCTCCCTCTCCACAGGCCCACCGCTGACCGCAGAAATGACTGAATCTTCCAGAGGATGTCTCTTTAGTTGTCAGGAATTCTAGAACTGAGCCCAAAATGATAAGCAGCATAGAGGATGGCAATCCCTTCCGTCAGACCAGACCTTCTAATTCATTTGTACCCCTTACCCATGGCCCCACAGGGGAGATGTTACCATTACACCTATTTTACAGAGGTCAAAACTGAGGCTCAAACAGGTGACACAGCTTACCCACTCTCCCCATCACTCAGCCCATGAATGGACCAAAGCTCACAACTCCTAGTGCCCTCTACTGTCCTACAAATGAGTAGGTCAGGTGGGGAGGCTGGGACAGACAGACACCCACCCAAGGGGGTGGCCCCTGCTCAAATCCTCTACATGGTCACCATATGGAAAAGTGAGGCCTGGTACAGATACATCAGCTGACTTTTTTTTTTTTTTTAAGTTTATTTATTTATTTTGTTAAAAAAAATTTTTTTTAATGTTTATTTATTTTTGAAAGGGACAGAGTGCAAGCTGGGGAGGGCAGAGAGAGAAGGCAACACAGAATCCGGAGCAGGCTCCAGGCTCTGAGCTGTCAGCACAGAGCCAGACGCAGGGCTTGAACCTACGAACTGTGAGATCATGACCTGAGCTGACGTTAGACACTTAACCAACTTAGCCACCCAGGTGCCCCATTGTTTATTTATTTATTTTGAGAGACAGACAGACAGACAGAAAGAGAATACACACACACACACACACACACGCACACACACACACACACACACACACACACACACGAGAAGGGCAGAAAGAAAGAATCCCAAACAGGCCCTGCATGGTCAGCTCAGAGCCCAACTCAGGGCTCAAACTTGCAAACCCTGAGATCATGACCTGAGCTGAAATCAAGAGTCAGATGCCCAACCGACTGAACCACTCAGGTGTCCCTGACTTTCTTTTTCAAAGAACGAAATCCAGGGGCACCTGGGTGGCTTAGTCAGTTAAATGTCTGACTCTTGACTTCAGCTCAGGTCATGATCTCACAGTTCTTGGGTTCAAGCCCCACATCGGACTCTGTGCTGACCGTGTGGAGCCTGCTTAGGATTCTCTCTCCCTCTCTCTGTGTCTCTCCCCTGCTCACACACACACACACACACACTCTCTCTCTCTCTCTCTCTCTCTTGCTCTCTCTCAAAATAAATTAAAGAAGGAAATCCATATTTTTTTGTGAAATCTCTGGGTTTTTAAATGCTGATTTCAAGTTTTAAGAAGTACAACAGAAACAAAACAATAGACCTTGGAGGACTGGATGCGGGGGTGGGGGCCAGGGTGGGGAAGGGGGGTCCTTGCCATGAAGCACGCCCAGCAGGAACCATAGACACACTGAGCCCAGGGCAATCTGCTCGTTCCTCACCAGACAGAAAGGTTAGCTGGGCAGTGATAGAAGTATGAAAGTGTCCCTTCTTTGGAAACTTAGAACCTGCGTTCAAGTCCACTCCTGTGTGACCTCGACTGCTTACATTTCTGGGCCTCTCTTACCTCACCTAGAAAATGAGGATGATATCACCTCCCCCTGCTCAGGCCGCCCCAGGTCCCTGCCACCTGGGCCCCAAGAGCTGGAACACAAATGCTCCACACATCAAGTCAGTCAACAAACACTTCCTGAGTACCTACTACGTGTCAGCGGCTATTCTAGGTGCTACACACACGTCAAAGAACAAAAGCAGAGCTGTTTAACAGGGCGAGGCTGACATTCCATCACAAGCACCTTGCCCTTTACGGGGAAATGCCTACAGAACGGATGCACGACTACCCTCCCGGAGGGTGTTCAACTGCTGAGCCCAACCCCAGAGGCAGAGAGAGAGGCCGCGGATGCCCCCCTGCCCCAACCCCCAACTACAATGGGTAAGGAAGGAGCAGAAAGAAAAGATGGTAGGGAAGGAGGGAACGAGAGAGGGGTGGAGCAGGAAGGGGAGAAAAAGCAATCACAAACACCCTCACCGAAAGGGGGAAAAAATTATATTTTTGCAGCGAGTCGTTAACGGTGTCACTCCTCTGAGTCTCACCATCTTAATAAAATGGATCTCGCCGCATGCAGTAATGAAGAGCAGTCGGACAAAGCCACCCTGGAACCATGAAAATTGTGTGCTGCTACCTCCTCGTGACCTCCTGAGGCTGTGACCACTCTGCCCTCTCCTTGCTGTCACATTTTGTCTCTGACGGCCGTTGGGAGGGAGGGGATGGAGAAGTGGGGCCAGAGGTAGGCAGGGGAGGGAGGGCGGCAGGGCAGCGTGGGGAGCTCGGTAAATCCAGCTAATTTGTGGCCAGCACCGTGGCCTGGCGTTCCTAATTGCTCCCGAGCCTGGAGCGGGACTCAAGGCAGGGATGCTGGGGCACAAATCACCCCCTGGGGGCCGCGGCAGAAAGAGGAGCCCCTTGTGGGGGAGGGGAGGGGGCAGGGAAAGGCTGTGTACCCCAAAGCCAGGACCAGCGGCCAGGCTGAGCAAGTGACTCAAGGTCAAAGACAAAATCACAAGCGGTACAGACAGAGCCCAGAGCCCTGGGGCCACACTGAGGTCACTGGGGGATCCCAGCAAGTCGCACCCTCCCTGGACCAAAGCTGCCCTCATCTGTAAGCTAAGGCATAGACCATGGAGCAGTCATTTTCAAAACAGCACACCTTAGTGACTCATCACTGTGCCAGGGGCAGACCCGAGGGCAGAACTCTGACGCAATCAAAGAAGCCCGCTCTTTCCGCCTTGGACCCGGGGACCCCACAGAACGGTGCTCTCTGGGAGGAGTCCCGCTGTAAAACCAGAACATGTGCAAAAAGTTCACCCAGTGATTCCTCCTCACTGTCCACGTCCCAACTCAGTGAACCTTCACCCCCATGCGACCAGCCACCCATAAGCTCGGGGCGCTCCCTGGGCACCTCCCCTTCCTGCTCTGGTCACAACAGCCATGGCCCTTTCGTTGCAGGCCATCTGACCGTCTCCTGTGCCAGTGAGCAGACCCCAAGCGGGCAGGGCCAACACCAGTCTTGCCTTCCCCCACCCAGCACCCAGCACAGGGGCCGGCACATGGCAGGTGTTCAATAAATATTTGTGGAGTGGACACACCTGGAAAGGCCCTTCCTAATCTCACCCTCAGAGATCCAGCCACAGGTCTGTGCATCTCTGGGGAGGGTTGAAAACGGGCACAAAGCCAGGAACAGGCCCCTGATCCTACCCACCGGCCCAGAATGCAGGGGGCAGCAAGGATTCCCTGCCCTTGGTCTTCAGGAGCTGCCCTCCCAGGCTCCCAGGCTCCCAGGCTGCTATTGTAACCCAGAAGCTGCTGCTCCCCTCCCCAGTGACCCTCCCACTCCAAGCCTCCCATCGGGCCCCGGGAGGCCAGGAGCCACAGTGGAAAGGCTGTGGAAAGCCTTTAAAAATTAACAAGTTTCTGGGCATGGAGACAGCCTGGTGTGCAGTGCGTTCCAGGGAATACTGAAGTAGCGCCTGGAGAACAGGGAGCGTGTCTGATGGAGTGGTTCTCACCATGTTGTTGCTACTGAGGGAGAAGCCAAATGGTGGCAATGCTCGGCTGGCAAGCAGCAGGTTCCCACTGAACCCCCCGTTCAGGCCCCCCACTCCTCCAGGGGCCCATGCAAGCAGTGGGCTTCTTCAGGAGACCAGTGGGTCCCTCCCCGCTTAACCTCATCCACTTGCTAAGGCCTGCCAGCTTTCCACGGATCTCCCTCGGGCCCACAAAAGGGTATCAAGTGCCACAAGTGGGCTGCAAGACATTCCAGAAGTCTCCAGGAAAACCGGATCCTAAGACAGCGATAGAACAAAGCCAAGGGCCCACACAACACGTTTGAGGGGCCTCAGCATGAATATAGCTAACCCTCAGGCAGGGAGTCCCCCCGACTCAGGAGACGGATTTAAGCGGGCAGTGCACTGGGCCCACACCCGCCAGGGAGAGCGAGGCCTGCCTGGTGCCTGGGACTCACAGAGAAACCTTCCCACACAATGAGGAACGGAGACCTGGAGAGAATTAACCACAGAGCAAAGGTCAAGTGGGCAGCGCAAAGGAAACTTCCAGACCCACCCCAGGGGCCCGGCTGGCTCCTCCGCCATGGCCAATATCCGCGTGATCTATATGCACACGCACACCCGCACCCCGTCACCACCCCCCGCTCCTCCTCAAACTGTCACTTAACTCGGATTTCAAACTGCTTGCGATGTTCTTTAGTCAACATGAAGCAGAAACCTTTTATTAAATGCTGCTAATTTTTTATTGATCACACTGTGAATCATTTCATTTTCCATTACCGCAAATGTCTCCTATCAGGGCTCCACGATTACGCCGCTTTATTCCGTCTCCAGCAACTTGTCACTTTTTATCAGTTTTCAGTTTCAGTATTGCTCGAAAATTAGCAAGCGGGCTCTCTGTATCATTACTGCTTTTGTTTAAAAAAAATTTTTTCCATACAGGAAAGGTTATTATACTTGGAATAAATATACATGAATCAAATTCCAATGAAATTCCTCCCTGACTCTAACCAATTTTAGCATTAGCTTTTATAATTTTTTTAGGTTTATTTCCACGGGAAGACTGTTCATAATTATTGCTCGTGCTCTCCCAAAACACTTATGTTACTAAAGTGTGAAATGTCTTCTAACACAAAGACAGATCTCTGGGAAGTAATTACAGAAATGCATTCAGGGGCAATAATTCTATATTAGCCGTCAGCAGCAGACATCCTCTGAAAGGCACTTGTTATGAAGGAATTATTTGTGTTACCACTGAAGGCATGGCAGGCAAGCCCAAACTGAAAGGCTGCGTCGGACCAGAAACATGGGCTTCCTCATCAAGGGTCAAATTAAGTTTAAATCATTACCTTGAAGCCAAGCAAACGCATACCTGACTGTCTATTGTGGAGACGTTTTTGAGACGCACTCAAGCACAACGTGGTCTTCCCGTTCCCAGCGTGGTGCAATTACCCTGAGTCTCAAAAGGATTCTGCCAGGAGCTTGTCACAATAGGGAGAGAGGAGGTGGCAGGGCGTCTATTAAATGCTAACTCATGTCACCAAACAGAATTTTCAAGAATTATAAATTGCTGAGATGCCTCGCAGCTGACCCCCTCGCGTTAAGAAGAGCCCAGAATATTATCAGGAAAGTGCAAGAATTTGCATCAAAGGCAGGAAAGGACTTTCTGTGGGGAGCCCAAGGGGCTGTAGCTGAGGAGACAGGGACCCAGTGGACTATCCCTCGCCCCGGGGAAGGTACAAGTAGGGGTCTGGGCAGCAATACCGGCTCCATCTGGGGCAGAGAAACAGCCTACGATAAGGACAGGTGGAAGCAGCAGTGGAGGGGACTAAGGAGATGCCTCCATTGTTGTCTGAGTTTTGTCCCTAAATCTCAGCATGACCTTGGGCCAGTCCAGTCACCTCCCCTCTCTGAGCCTCAGTTTCCCCACCTGTAACAACATCCTGCATCGACATTGTGTGGGGGTATTAGATGAACAACTGGAAACAAAGAAGGTGCAGCATGGGGAGCCTGGGTGGCTCAGTGGGTTAAGCTCAGCTCATGATCTCGTGGTTCATGAGTTTGAGCCCTGCATTAGGTTCAGTGCTGACGGTACTGGAGCTTGCTTGGGATTTTCTCTCTCCCTCTCTCTCTCTGCCCCTCCCCTGTTCTCTCTCTCTCTTTCTCTCTCTCTCTCTCTCTCTCTCTCTCTAAAAATAAATAAATGAACTTTAAAAAATTTCTGATTAAAAAAACAAAGAAGGTGCAGCATTAGCCCCTCCTGTTCCAGGCGAGATGCTCCCACCTGTAAAATGGCAGGGTTGATTCTAGGAGCCATTGAAGGAACCACCTGGCCTCTGAGAGCTGGGAGAAAGCTTCAGGAGAAGAGCAGAGTATCTCCCCAGGTTCAGTGGGTCCCAGGGACACATCAGGGGATGTACGGAGACCCTTACAAGCCTCCGTTTCCCACCTCTAAAAAGCTCACGCAGATCACTGTCCTGGGTGGTACTCATAGATCAAACAGTCAGACAGAGACATGGGGCTCTTTAATCTGCTCACTTACCGTTGTTTCCAGAGACTGGTACTTTCTAGGGCAGCGCAGGGCAAAAGGCCACTTGCTCTCATGGCACAGGGCCAGGCTACCCTGGGCAGTGCCAGCAGTTAGCCATCCCACCCCAGACCACGCACGCTTACCTTCCCAGAGGCAGCCTTCCCATCACCCTTTGGCACTCACTGGGGGCTGGCCCCACCCCCAAGCTCCAGGATCAGGCCCATGGACCCAGACCTGGCCAATCAAGGATGGACACGTGACCCAAGAGGGGCTACTGAGACAACACAATGTGACAGGATCTTCTATAACCACAGGGAAAGAAGTTACCCAAAGTGACAGCGGAGACAGCAGAGCTGATGGATGGACGGGAAGGGGACAAAAGGTGTGTGAGCCATGCCCTTTGACCCACTCATTCCACATCAAGGTTTCTATGCTAGAAACTTCTGTATCTAAGTTCACTGTGAGGATAGCCACCTCAGAATGATTTATAGCAGCTGAAAGAATTAGACAGTATCTACATTTCCATGGAGGAGATGGAAAAAGTGTAGAACATTCATGGAGTGGACTCCATGCCACAATTGAAACTGTGAAGAGATGTGTTTCCCTCTCTCTCTCTATCCCTCTTTTACTCGCACTCTGTTTCTCTCTCTCAAAGATAAATTAACATTAAAAAAATTTTTTTAGACCTGTGAAGAGGGCCACGTGTATCAACAAGGATTAATCTTCCAAACATGATGTCAAGAGAAAGAAAAAAACGAGATGCTAAAGATAAACTATGGTAATACCGTAAAATACAGCAATGTTCATAGAAAGTTTAAAATGTGAGCCAACAGCATCTATGCATCATTTACCTGTATTTCAAGAAGAAAAACATGCAGGGAAGTGGTAAATGGCCAAGCCCTGGATGGAGGGAAAAGACTAATGGGGAGCCCCGCTGGGGACTGGTGTCTGTCCCCCAAACAGAAGGGTACATTCCAGGTGGTCATTATTATCTTTTACATACCCGTAATACTGTATAATTAAAAAAAAAAACTATTGCTGGGGCACCTGAGTGTCTCAGTTGGTTAAGCGTCTGACTCTGGATTTTGGCTCAGGTCATGATCCCAGGGCCATGGGATTGAGCCCTGCATCGGGCTCCGCACTGACCATATGGAACATGCTTTGGACTCTCTCTCTCCCCCTCTTTCTGCCCCTCGCCCGCTTGCAAGCACACGCTCGCTCTCTCTCTCTCAAAATAAATAAATAAACTTTAAAAAAAAAAACTATTGCTGAACCACTAAAAACTTTTAAGTGCTAAAAAAATTTTAAAGGACAGATATGGTGAATGGATTGGAGAATTTTAGGCAGAGAAGCCTCCTGAGAAAGGAGTCGATGCCATCCACAGTTTTTGCAGAATCTAACATCCAAGGGATTGTTTCCAGGTCACGTGGCAAGTCAGTGCCAGAGCTGCAGCTGGTCCTCAGGTCTGTTGGTCTGTTGGTCCTACCTCAGCCCTCTGCTCCTTCCCTACACTCAGTGTGATGAGGGGGTGGAGGGAGTTTCCAGCTTGAGCAAATAAATGGCATGTAAGGACTTGGTTGTACTGGGGCAGGAATTTCTGTCTTGCTCCCTGTGGAATCCCAGCACCTAGACCAGTGGCACCTAGACCAGTGCCTGGCACACAGTAGGTGCTCAACAACTATTTGCCAAGTGAATGAATGAATGAATGAATGAGACTGGGATGAATGAAAGTCATGCACAACCATTCCTTAAAGTAGACCCTCTTGGACAAGACCCCTTTATGGAGCAACAACAAGTTAGTCATTTTTAAACAAATAAAGATTTTCCACCTTCATGTCAAAAAAAAAAAAAAATCAATGCTCCAACTCTGACTTCTCACCAATTTTCTGACCCTCCTATGGGTAGGCTGAGATTGTGAGTCACGGCTGAGTCTGGAAAACCACCTTTGGGGAGATGAGAATGGAAAACAGTCTAATTTAAGGAGGAGGCAGGTACTGCCTAAAATGCATCCCTGGCCCCCTTCCATGAGCACACATCGAATGGAAAAAATTACTCGAAGTCTCTCTATAGGAGAGCGTCTGATGGCTGGGCCGACCAAAAGGAGCGGGTTGCTAAGAAATCACACCAGGCAATGTCAGATGATCACTGCCACAGTCAAGATATGGTCAGGGTCAGAGTTCAAAACAGTTTCTGGAAATCTTTCCAGCAAAGCCCCTTTTCTGTGCAGGAAGAAGAGAAAAAGAAGCCATCTTGTCGGGCATCCACTGTGACCTCTACCCTATGAGGTAGGTACTATTACCAGCCTCAGTTACAGATGGGAAAACTGAGGCCCAGAGAGGGGAAGGTCACACAGCTAGAGGGGGGCAGAGCAGGGATTCCGATTTCCAAGAGTCAGGTGCTCCATTTGAGCATGGACAGTCTTTCCTGGGATACTGGCTTCTGAGCTCCTCTGGGTTCAGCGCTCTAGTGCTTTTTGCACTAGAACAGTGCAAGTCTATGCCACGGCTTGGCCACAGCCTGCAGCCTTTCCACACGGACGGTGCCGAATTTCCATAGGGTCCAGGTGCTGCTGTCCAAGTTCCATGGCATTAAATTAAGAGATGAGGGGGCACCTGGGTGACTCAGTCGGTTAAGCATCCAACTTCGGCTCAGGGCATGATCTCACGGTTCGTGAGTTCGAGCCCTGCATCGGGCTCTGTCAGCACAGAGCCCACTTGCTTTGGACCCTCTGTCTCCCTCTCTCTGCCCCTTCCCCACTCCTTCTCTCTCTCTCTCTCTCTCTCTCTCTCTCTCTCTCTCTCTGTCTCACACACACACACACACACACACACTAAAAAATTTTAATTAAAAAAAAATTAAGAGACAAGGCAGGTGGATTGTCACCTCCTTTTTAAGCCAAGGCACAGCCCAGCAGGGTGACCAGTAGCAGTTAGATCCACCAAAGGCACGGGCCCCAGGGAGTGGGGTCCCACAGAGACCCCAAGGTGGAGGAAGGAAAGACCAGGGCAGCCCAGAGATGCCTAAGCCAGGACTCTGCCCAGACTTTGAACAGGAACCCATACTTCCTGACCTTGGGGCTAATGCCAGGCAGGTAAGCAGCCCAGCCAGTGTTCCCACCTGGCTTTCTCCCCAGAACTGTGTCTGTATTTCCAAGCATCTTTCCTTCCCATAAAAATGAAGCTTTGCTCTTATTTCTGATTACAAAACCAACTACAACTGATGTGAAAGATACAAGTCATACAGACAAGCATTAAAAAAAACAGTAAAAATCACCTGAAATCTCACCACCCGAGGTCCACGCCGGGACCACTCTGATGAACAGGGTGTGCCATTCACAGACAGACACAGCGATCACCCTGTAAGAATGGGATCCCGAGCCGCACACCGATGTGTAACCTTGTACACTGTGCCCCACGGACCCCTGTGCTGCGGCCTTCTCTTCCAGGAATCGTCTTCAGAGTCTGCCTCTCCAGCTTCATCTAGAGGGAACTACTCAGGTTCCCAGCCTCGTTAAATACCAAGTCCCAGTAACTGAACCGGGGAGAAGAGGGGAGTTTGCTTAGAAAAGACTTCCTTGCTCTGCAAATGGGTTCACCGTACCAGTCTGCGTTAAAGGATTCTTACGAGTGTGCAAAGATTCCTGGATGTGCATGTCAAAGGGCCACCTGGATTGGCATCACCTGGAGGGAGGGCCTGTTAAAATGCAGATGGCACTGTCTGGGTGGCTCAGTCAGTTAAGCGTCCAACTGGCTCAGGTCATGGTCTCCCAGATCGTGAGCTCGAGCCCCGCATCAAGCTCTGCCTGAGCTGAGCACAGACCCTGCTTCGGATCCTATGTCTCCCTGTCTCTCTGCCCTGTCTCGCTTGCAATGTCTCTCTCTCTCTCTCTCTCTCTCTCTCTCAAAAATAAAATTAACATTTTTTTTAAAGTAAAAAAAATGCAGATGACATATACCAGCAGCCACTCTCTGAATATGGGGCTCAGAAATCTGTATTTCAAGAGCCTCAGTATGTCTGTCGCTAAGTACCATCCAAGTATATTTAAAATAGAATCGAAATAATAATGATTCTCCAACATAATTTCTCTATCACCACGCTAGACCAGAAGGCTGACAGTGACTCCCAACGAAAAGAACTTGCTTTATGCATCAGCCACGGAGTCAGGTCTGCAGGACGCCATGTTCCCCAGCACTGGGCCTTCTCTCTGAAACCTTCCAGGCCCAGCACTTCCCGCCGCACCTGTGCAGGGGAACAGGGGCGTGTGGTGGGCGGTGTGGCCAGCCAAGCTTGAAGGGAAGGATGCCCTCAGCCCGTGACCCTGCAGAGGGGCCCGAGAGCCCCAGCCGGCTGTCACTCACACCTACGCACACGTACGCACACACACGCATGCTCTATGGCTCAGGGGGAGTCCAGCAGCCGGACCCTCTTCCTCACACCCACTGATCCCAGGGAAAGACTAGGAAATTCCTACTCTGGGAATTCTCAGTTGGCGGCTTCCTCCCTCCTCTCCTCCACCAACCGGCAAAGGAGGTTTCCCCTCTCCTAGGCATGAAACCGGGATGCCTCCTGGCTTTCATCACTACCAGCCACGCATGGGACCCAAGTCATTCCCACCCTCCAGGGGCCAAGCCAGGGAGTTTCCAGGAAGCCCCTCATTGTCCTGTCCTTGGGGGAGCACAGGTGGGGGAAGTGAGCTGGATGTTTCTGGGAAGTGGGCTCCTCTGGGATTCACCTTCCCCTCTCTGCCAGCTGCCGGCTCTGAATCACTGAGGAACAGCACGGACACCCGCAGCCACAGGAAGGAGGCCGCGGACCCCAGGGCCAGCCTCATGCTCCTCTCCAGCAGAGACACGTAGGAGCATTTGAGACACATCCATTTATTCACAAAACATTTCCCGAGACCTATGATGCGCCAGAGACTGTCCTCAAACACAGCGGGGAAAGAGGAAGGCATACCCTCTATCGGGAGAAGGACTGCAAATACATACGGAAACAATCAGTTCTCTGAGTGATCAGCACTTTGAAGGAAACGAAGAGGTGGGGTGGGACGGGGAGAGGCCAGCCCTAGCGGGGTGTAGGGCCTCTCTGAGGGTTGCAAGAGCAGAACAGCCAAGGATGAAAAGGAACCAGCCGATAACCATTGGAGAACATTCTGAGGCAAGAGAAGTCGGAGTGTGATAGAGAATCGGGTCCATTCCCAGAACCAAAAGGAGGCCCGTGTATCAGCAGGGCAGAGTAGGGGGGGCAGCCTTAGGCCTGGGGAAGGCCCAGGACACGCCATCAAGTCCTGGATCAGACAGTGACCAGGAAAGAACCCAGAACCAGCGCTAATCCCTTGATTCGGGATAAACATGAAGAAGAATGAAGATAGACTGAAGGTGCATGTGGGCAAATGGAAGATCGAGACCCTCCATACTATGATTCGACTTGGTTCTATCTCATCGGCAAACATTTCAAACACCACAATGCCATGTTAGCCGGACACACTCTGTGCAGGCTGTGTGCAAAGTGCCTCGGCCTGGCCGCAGGCTGTGAGGTCAGGCCTCAGTTCGAAACCCACAGCCAGGCGAGTCTTCTGGCTCATCAAAAATGGGATTATATTGAAAGCCATGCTGGTATTCCAAGGGTCAGGAGAGAAAGTAACAGCACCCCGCATGTATGGCCTCTGCTTAGCAAAATAATGACGGGATCAGCCATAACAGTCCAGACTATGGGGTGGGGGGTGCCTATCCAGGCAGGCATTGGAGTCACAATCTTGAAACTCTTATGCCACTGACCTTGGCCTTGGAGAGATAAAAGTGCCACCCTAGTGGGACAGTGAAGAGGCTTCTGCAGCCCCCCAAGGGCAAGGATCTTAGCCAAGACCCCAGAGCAAGGAGGTAGCAAATTAAGAGCAGCAGGCTCATCTCGGGACCCCCTAGCCCTGCCCACCCAGGTTCTCAGAGCCGTGTCAGGGTGCTTACCTCCAAATCGAGCTCCTGAAGAAAAAAGCTGCCCATGACGCATTAGCCTGGGAATCCAAGAACTTGGACAGCCGTGGCAGTGACATAGCCCAGGAAGGCATTTGAAACAGGTGGCCTGGTGCATCATCCGGCTTCTGCGGACCCCAGGCCAACAACAGTACACCAGGGGGGACCACATCAGTGGCCGTTCCCCACCCCACTCAGCCGAGATCAGGCCTGGTAGGCATTCGGCAGCCCTGCACGGCGGCACTGCAATGTTCTCTCCTGCCCGCACAGCTCGCCCTGGCCTTCCCAGCCCCAACACCAGCTGTCTGGCAGATTCAGGGGCCCGGGGGTTCCCACCCCTGACAATGGCAACACCATCAGAGAATTCTAGTCCTGGACAGCTCTCTGAGCAGCCTGTCCTTTAAAAAAGGGAGCAGGGAGGAGGGCAGGAAAACGGTGCATAGACACTGAGGCTCTGAGCAAACAGGCTCATTCTGGAGAACGACAGGCACAGGACCAGAGCCTGTGCGGCCAACTGGGTGGAGAAAAAACCTGCATGGACTCATCACAAGGTCAGAGCATATGGGTTTGACCGTAGATGAGCTGGCGATGCAGCTCTGCGTCACAGCTCACAGGTTATATAACCTCTCGGAACCTCAGTTTCTTCCTCTGTAAGATGGGAGGACAATAGTGCGGGCGTTGTGAGGACAATATGAGGTAATAGAGAGAGCTGTGGGCCTCACGCATCCTCATACGCTCCACGGTTCATGACCCTGAGCCTACTGTGTGCCAGGCAGTGTCCTCAGGCTTGGGACATAGCAGTCAACAGGACCGATAAAAGCCTTTGGTAACAAGGAAGAAAATCTCAGGTGGTGATAAATGCAAAGTGGAGAATTAAAACAGGGTCAGTGGGGTAGGAAGAGATGACAGGCAGAGAGGCAACTTCACCAAGGGTATCACAAAGGTCCCTCTGGGGATGGGTGTTTGAGTAAATGCTTACATGGCAGGAACAAGCCAGGCATGAAAAGGTGGAGGGAGGCCACCGCAAGTGCCAAGGCCCTGGGGCTAGCAAGCTGAGAGGCTCAAGGAACAGAAAGGTCAGCATGAACAGGTGAGGGCCAGGTCAGGTAGGGTCTTATAAAGACAAGACCAGAAGTCTGGGTGTAATACCTCCTCCTTATCTGAACAAGACAGTGACACTGCACACCCCACCCTTCCCCTAACTACTTGTAGTTTCCATAACACTCACGACCTTACTGTGTTTATTGTTCATTGTCTCCTGAAACCCAATCCAATATAAGCTCCAGGAAGGCAGGAATCTTCACCTTGAGTCACTGAGCAATCCCTACTGCCTGGCCTAGAGGACCGTCTCAACAATATTAGTTTAATTAATTACTGGCACTCGGTAAGTGCTCAATAAACGTGATGATTCGGGCTGCCACTAGGGCCCCGGCTGCTTTGCAAGGAGATGAGCCTCTCAACCTTGGGGGCATTCAAGCAGAGCCTGGAAGAACACATGGTGAGGACCCTTGACACCAGGAGGGGCTTGGATGGTCAGGGCTCCAGGTTCTCTCCCCTTCCAACAGCTGCTGCCAGATCTGCCTTCTGCCCATTACCCGGGGACAGACATCGTCCGAGTGGCTGCGACACATGTGACAGAGCTTGGGCAGCGCCTTGATTTCTGGACCACTCATGGTTTACTAACACCACCAAGTGCAGCCCCTTATGCTGCTTAATAGGAGACTGTCATCATTATGGGGGCTGCAGTGGGGGCAGGGGTGAGAAGGAAAGAAAGACTTTTTTCTGCCAACATTGTACACTGAGTGCCAGGGGGAATGGACTTAAATTCTCCCTCAAAGGCTAACCCCCCCCCCCCCCACCCCCACCCCAGGGCAAGGGCACTTCCTGCAGACAATTGGAACTTGTCCTGTAGGGTTTGACTTCCTTTGTGTCAACTAATTTCTGACTTGGGGTTTTCAGCTATTTATTTCTAGAACAATACGCTCACTGCAACAGCCATCCAGAGAGGCAGTCTTCCTGGCGGTGACAGCGTGGTCTCCCCCTGCTTTTCTCCTCGGCAGGAGGACGAGGGAGGTGTGAAAAGCCTTCTAAAGAGGTGGGTGGAAGTGGTCAAGCCTGCCCCCACCCCACCAGGGGCAAGTCTCATTTTCGGAACCAGCCAGCCGGAATAAAGTGAGGACCCCAGGGTGGGGGGTCCTGGAGACCCAAGATTTTGGGGCAGGCAAGTGGCGACATTGGGGGGGGGGGGGAAGGGTGTGGCCCCCACGAGGAACTCTTCCTCCACACAGTAATTAACCGAGGCTCCCAGCACCCTTCCTCGCCTCGGCAGCCTGCCCGTCCCCTTTCTGTAATCTTTTTCTAATTTGTGTTGCCGCTTCCTGCTTCCTCCAAGCCACCTTAATTGGAAACTCTATAGTTCACACGGAAAGTTCCTCTCTGCTCTCTGAGGACACCTATCGAGGGTGGAACCAGGCTCTTCACAATAATTCTTACCAGACACGGCTAATAATGACCCTCTTTCGCTAATGAAAAAAACACACACATGCACACATTGTGGCTGCTGTAATTAAGCTTGTGACGAGTTGAGTTGGAGGGAAATTAGATTTATTTACATGCTGTTCTGTTGCTGATGAAGCACTAGCTATCGGGAAGACTTCTAATTAACCCTCGTTTAGAGGGTGTGCTCTTTTGTGCCTCCTTCCCTCCCTTTGTAAATTGCAGTTGGTTAAAAAATAATAATAATAATAATTAGCCATTCTTCGAGTTGAGTTCTCTCCTGCAACTCAGTTTAATCCTCAAGCTGCGTTGCCCGGATGCTGATGGCAATAGAATGCCTGAAAGCTTCCAGTTCTGGGCTGTAGTCACCAGCCGGCAAGTGTGGCCGCAGTGGCAGCCACTGGCCAGGCGCTGTCCTCGACACTGAGCCGGTCAAAAGCCAGAGACAGCCCGGCCTCCGAAGAGATCAGGAGGAGCAGAAAAGCATTGGATGAATGGCCAGTCGGGGCACCAGGCACCAGGCTGGAAGCAGGCTGCATTCAGGTTTGTGGTGGACGAACTGGAGGTGCAGGGACGAACTGGGGGTGCAGGGTTGGTAAGGGAGGGGAGAAAAGCAAATGCAAGATTTCAGCAAGATTGGGGCAGAGCCCACAGAGGCGAGTGGAAGGTCTAGACGTCCAGGGTTTTCAGAACAGATTTGCCATCCATGGCTGACTGCCTCCTCCGTCTGTCTGTGCGCAGCTGTGTATGGAAAGGAAGCAGACCCAGGATGCCACGGCCACGAGCACACAGGTCCTGGGTAGGTATTCTCACCCTGGGAGTCCTGGATTCTTCAAACCTGGTGCCCAGGAGGCAGCGGCATTGGACAAGGGTGCCCATCCCCAGTTACTGCACCCCCTCAGATCTAAGAGGCTGCAAATGCAAGGCATCCACCAACTTAATGCTTGCTTGTCCCAAGGGGAAGGGGGAGTCATTTCATTAGGCAGATGCACAGACCAAAAGGCTGCTCAACTTCAGAAATGTTGGATTCTGACAAAATGCACATCTTAGAATCAAAGCAACACGAGACAAAGTCTTCAGAAGAGAGCTAGCCTTGCAAGGCCAGACCCTGCATGAGATATAACAGAATCAGGCAAGCCCCCCGCGTCCCATAGGTGGCCAAAGTAAGGAGCATCTGAGCCGTCACAGCTGATTCTATGGTGCTGCCATCTCTTGGGGTCACCTCCCTCACCAGGTGTATGGTTCAGGTGGTCACAGCTTTTCCCTCAAGGCACCCAGGGAAGCCTCCAGCTGGAAGGGACCTCAGAGAGCACCTCATCCAGCCCGTCTCTTACCTGGTAAAGTCCCAGGGTGCTGCCAGGCCAGGGAATTCGATGATGCGGGAAAGGGAGCACGGACAGGATGGGCTCATGGGGACAACCCCCATCTGGAGTTTGGATACTTGTGAACACCTCTGATAACGAGGGTGGACGCGAACATGAACGGGCTTCAGAAGCCACATCCAGGTAGCTGCGTGGTTACTTGAGTTTTCTTCTAAAGCACATGGGACTTTTTAAAAGCCTAAGTCCTGCTAAAAGAGAGCACAGCTCCAGACTCAAGGGGAAGGTCCATGAGACTTCTCATCCCAAGTCACCACACACAATAAAATACTCACCTCATGGGTGGGTGTTTCATCTTTCTTCTAAATCTCTCTCCCCACTAAACAAAGAGAGTTATTTCTTTCCCGTTAGATTGTGCAACACCGGGCAACACGGCCCCTCGAGACGTGGGACCGAATCCAGCATCTATTACCCTCCATGCCAAAGACACAACAGACTTCCCATCAATGTGTGTGTACATGAGGCCAAAAATGTCCAATGTCATAAATCGTGATTCCAGGGGTCTCTAATGCTTGCCACTCACTCAACGGAATAACTGGCTATATTAACATCTCCCATATTCTCCTTCTATTTTCCCTCACTTGGAAGTTAATGAACTTGTAGCTAAGGGAATCCTTTAACATGCTCACATCATCACTGCCACCTCCCCTGACCCAGGGAAGGGGCTTCATAAATGCCTGGCAGGTGAACAAGGAGACCAGCCCCATCAGCTCCTGCTAAGAGGATGGCTTTGTCATCCACCTGCTTGAAGCAAGTTTCCAGGACACCAGGAGCCCCTGTGTGCTAAGGACTGCATGGCCCCTGCCAAAGGTTAACACTGCTTAATTACCCAGCATTTTAAAATCACCATGTCCCAATCCCATAGAACTCAACTGCCCATAACTTCCAGAATTCAACACATTTCTGCAGGTTGTTGGGGCCCCTGGGAACTTGAACCAAGCCAGACGTGTGGCCACCTGCCTGTGAATCCCCCCTTGGGTGGAGTGATGAGGAGCCTGACTCGGCAGGAAACACTCCCCTTGCCATCAGTTCTGAAGAACAGCCTGGAAGACGCACACGCATGCCCTAGACGGTCCCAACAGCAATCTCTGGTTTACCTGCCATAGCAGGTGCGAGGAGATTAATTTCCCAGAATGCTCTGAAGGGGAAATATGTGACCAACGACAAGTCAAAGAAAGGCTCCTTACTCAGAAGCACCCATGAGCTGCTCCCCTCCACGCCCTCGGGTCCCTTCCGGCCGCCACCACCCTGGTTCAGGACTGCCACCTCTTCTCCTGATGACCGTACAGCCTCACTGGCTTGTCCAGCCACCTGTCAAACCCTGAGTGGATGCCTGCCGTGTGGTAACACTAGAATGCCTTCCTTGCCCACCTTCACCTTCCAGCAGTGGAAAGCAGTATCCAAGAACCTCCACATGATAAATATCCACTCCAGGGATTTGTTTTAAAGCATTTTTAAAATAATCATCCTTTCAAAAAGGATTTTTTTTACTCCCTCATACTTCTTTTTTTAATTTTTTTTTTCAACCTTTTTTTTTTATTTATTTTTGGGACAGAGAGAGACAGAGCATGAACAGGGAAGGGGCAGAGAGAGAGGGAGACACAGAATCGGAAACAGGCTCCAGGCTCCGAGCCATCAGCCCAGAGCCTGACGCGGGGCTCGAACTCACAGACCGCGAGATCGTGACCTGGCTGAAGTCGGACGCTTAACCTACTGCGCCACCCAGGCGCCCCACTCCCTCATACTTCTTAAAGAATGACACGCCAGGGGCTCCTGGGTGGCTCAGTCGGTTAAGCATCCAACTCGATTTCAGCTCCTGTCATGATCCCAAGATGGTGGGATCGAGCCCTGCATCTGCATCAGGCTCCACACTGAGCATGGAGCCTGCTTGGGATTCTCTCTCTCTCTCTCTCTCTCTCTCTCTCTCAAAGTAAATAAACAAAACAAAACAAAACAAAACAAAGAATGATACTCCAAGACTGAAGTATAGTGGCAAGGAATACACACTTGGGTAATAGAAATTTATTTTATTTTATTTTTTTTTTAACTTGAACTTTTAACGTTTATTTATTTTTGAGACAGAGAGAGACAGAGCATGAATGGGGGAGGGGCAGAGAGAGAGGGAGACACAGAATCAGAAGCAGGCTCCAGGCTCTGAGCCATCAGCCCAGAGCCCGACGCGGGGCTCGAACTCACGGACCGTGAGATCGTGACCTGAGCTGAAGTCGGACGCTTAACCGACTGAGCCACCCAGGCGCCCCGGGTGATAGAAATTTAAAGAAATGCAGGGGTGCCTGAGTGGCTCAGTTGGTTAAGTGTCCAGCTTCAATTCAGGTCACGATCTCACGGTCCGTGAGTTCGAGCCCCGCGTCGGGCTCTGGGCTGATGGCTCAGAGCCTGGAGCCTGCTTTGGATTCTGTGTCTCCCTCACTCTCTTCCCCTTCCCCACTCATGCTCTGTCTCTCTCTGTCTCTCAAAAATAAATGAAACATTAAAAAAAAAATTTAAAGAAATGCAAAGAAGGATTGCTCTAAAAGTCGGGCAAGTGGTTATTTCCGGAAGGAGGAAGGGGGCTGTGACTGGGGTGGGGCTTCTGGAGCGGCTGGCAAAGTTCCATCTCTAGACCCAAGTTATAAGAATTCACTCAGTCCTAAATCTGGTTTGTGGGGCGTCTGTATCTGTTTTTTATTTTACAGTAAAACAGTCCGCCCCTTAGCCCTGTTCTCTTTCATTGTGCTGAGCCTGTAAAGAGAGATTTCTGGTCACGGACTCCCCTACTGGGCTGTAAGCTCTACGAGGGCCAAGATCACTTCTGGCTTGTTTACACTACAAACCGAATGCCTGATACTGCTGAATGAAGGAGCAAATGAATGAATGGCCCTTCACAAGAGCTCTCCTCTCCAGAGGTCACTCCAGGGATCAGGAACCACATGTGCCCTACTAACCATAGCACCAGAGCCTAAGCACACCTAAGACCATCAATATATTTTTATAAAATAAGTGAGTGAAAAAAAACAACTGTGCTAAGCATAGAGGACACAAAAGTTACTAAGCATGGTCTTTCCATCAAGGACCTCCTCATCTAGCAAGAAGAGGCACACACCAGACCATGCGATGAAGGCAAAGACGGAAAATGTGCAGGGGGTGATGTGAGCACTGTGACGGGGAATCGGGATGAAAGGACATGGAGCTGGTTCTTGAAAGAAAAACCAGAAAGTCCCTCCACTGGGAGGCAGGACAGCACCTCCTGGGAGGAAGTTGGGAGCTCCCCAACCCCACGGACTTGTCCCCAAATCATCTGCCATATCTGCTGCTGTGGCCAAGAGTCATCTCCCGAAATCCCCCAAGTTGTGCCGTTACCACCACCTCCCTTCTGGTGCACCTGCACACGCGCACGCACACACACGCGTGCACACACCCACACTCTGAGAAAGTGCCTCCCACATACAGTAGGACCTGGCCATGTTACATTACTTGTGCACACTCCCCAACCACCCTGTGAGGCGTCTCTGCATCCAGACCAGAGGACAGAGGCTCACCGAGGTCAAGGGATTCACCGGAGACCAGGCCGAGAAGACGTGGAAAAGAGGGGCATAAGAAGGGCTGTACCTCACTTTCAAAGCATAGGGGAGTGAGGGGCTCACAGCACCCCCACACACACACCACTGTCACTGAGAACGTCAAGATGACACTTGGGGTTCCCCCGATATTCTCCACCCTCAGGAACTGCGTGCATGGACCCTTGTTTCTTGTCTTCGCCATCAGTCTGGAACACTGGCAGAGCCCAGCCCAAGACTGCCCTTGGAATACATTACTCTGATAATTTTGGAGGAAACGCGCCATGAGCCAAGATCCCCGCACCTCGGAAGTGGACCCTTTGCTTCCCGTGCTTCTTTTTATGTCCCTTTTCTGAGTTTTCACTTTTTTTTTGTTTTTTGTGTTTTTAGATTTTTAAGTAATCTCTACACCCAATGTGGGGCTCGAACTTGACTGAGCCAGCCAGGAAACCCTTTAAAGGGCTCGGATCTTAAGTGACGTGGGTGGCGAGTTTCTCCAAAAGACATTCCCAGCACCCACGGGCCCCTTCCCAACCACGCCCTAGGTCAACTCAACACTAGGTCTGTGAGATCCATCCAATCCTTGGGGGTGGCAGCAGGCAGTTCCTCTTCATCGCTGTGTTCACGCTTTTCTTTTAATTTTTGCTTTCTTCAAGGTCAGGTCCAACACAACCCTTTTTTCCCCCTCGATGTCACTGACTAGGGGCAGATATATTAGATCACAGGGCCAGTGCGTCCCATATTTCTGTTCCACCATCTGTGCGGTTGCTGGTTTCAGGTTGAAAGCATCTCTACTCCCATGGTCGGCAACCAAACTTCACTTGAGCACACAGCTCCCTCTTCTCCTCCAGGAGCCACTGGGGCTGGAGGAAGGCAGGGAGGGAGCTGTGTCTGCAAGTCCCAGGGCCAAACTGTGGCGGGAAGGAGACTAAGGGCTCTTGTCTTAGCCGGAGCCTCACCACACCCCCCGCCCATGCCCAGCTTCAGAGAACCTGAAAGATACACCTGACAGGCCTCAGCCTCTGACCACAAGTGTCCTTCATCCGGGTCGAGACAGGAAAAGATCACGCTCTCTCCACGTTCCTACTCGCTCCACCAGCAAACAAAGCTCATACGAAGGGTTGTAAAACGGTGCAGTCACTATGGGAAACAGCATGGAGGGTCCTCAAAACATGAAGCAACCGAGGGGTCCCTCATCAGGTGAGCAGATAGCAAAATGTGACCTGTCCATCCAAGAGAATATTCTTCAGTCTTCAAAAGGAAGGACTTTCTGACACTTGGTACATCATGGATGAATCATGAGGACAAGATGCTAAGTGAAATGAACCAGCCACAAAAGGACCACTACTGTAAGATTCCACCTCTGTCAGATACCCAGAGTAGTCAGATTTGGAGAGAAAGCAGAATGGAGGCTGACAGGGGCTGGGGGACAGGGAAATGGGGAGTTAGTATTTAATGGGAGTGGAGTTTCAGATGGGGAAAACGAAAAGGGTTCCAGAGATGGCTGGTGGTGTTGGTTTGCACAACAATGTGAATGTCTTTAGCGCCAATGAACTGTATGCCTGAAAACGGTTAAGATGTACATTTTATGTTATATGTATCTTACCCTCATTTCTTTTAAAGCTTTAATGGGGGGAAAAAATGTAAAATGCCGAGACAGGGAATAGCAGGCAGAAGCAAGAAAAACCAAAACATAAGTCATGATATTAATAAGACAAAAATGCAATTCAAGGCAAACATCGTCAAATACGATCATGAGAATGGCTCAAATTTTTTTATTTTTTTTTTAATGTTTTTTTTATTTTTGAGAGGGAGAGAGACACAGTGTGAGGAGGGGAGGGGCGGAGAGAGAGGGAGACACAGAATCCGAAACAGGCTCCAGGTTCTGAGCTGTCAGCACAGAGCCCAACGCGGGGCTCGAGCCCACGAACCGTGAGATCATGCCCTGAGCCGAAGTCAGACACTTAAGCGACTGAGCCACCCAGGCGCCCCAGATTTTTTTAAAAAGTGAGGTTTGCAGCCACAGTAAGTCCAAAGAGGGAGCAAGATGCAGAAGAGTGTAGAATCTCCAGCCAGAGAGAAAAAGGGCACCGCAAGCCTCCTGTCCTCTCTCGCTTGCTCCCTGCACCCCAGCCAGAGAAAGCAAGATTGGAGGCGGGCAAGAAAACACGCCAGCTTCTGTCAGACATAGCAAGACCTGACGTGAAGTTGGTGAGACACCCTCTTTGGACATGGTCATCCACACTTTTCTCAAGCAAGACCCAAGCTCTGAATGACTCCCCTTTCTTTGGCTTCTTTCAAATGAGGTTTTATACCGGGAGGGCCCAGGAAACTCAAAACGCTCTCAGGTCTGAGCCTGAACCATGAGGAGGCTGCCAGCCTCCTACCAACGACCCGTCTGGAACAGACACACAGATTCCCCCACTTCTTCGCAACAAAAGCAACAGCCCCCCGCACCGCATCCTAAGCCCACCACCTCGGAGCCCAGGCTCATTACAGCATCATCCCCGTGCTTCACAGCAGCGCTAGGAGGCAGGGGCCACTGGCTCCATTTTACAGAAGAGGAAACCAAGGCTTAGAGAAATCTAGTGACTAAGCTCAGGTCCCAAGCAGGAGGCAGAGTGGGATTCGGTGTACGACTGGACACACCCTAAAGCCCAATTCTTCGCGGGTCAGGCTATTGTGTCCTTCCGAGACATTCAAACAACCTGGGGGATTTCACAGGCTGGAAGCCAGAACTCAGAGCGGGCCAAGGCTGCATCGGGTACATCACGACCAAACCATCCCTTAGCAATAATCTCATTGATTCCCACAGATAGTTTTGAGTTTGCAAATCATATCTAAGAATCCATTTGATCCAACAGACTAGGGAGGAGACAGAAGTTTTATCCTCATCCACAACTGATAAGAAACCATCTGAGGAAGGACCAGAGAGGGGCCTGAACAGTCAAAAGTCACACAGCAAGTTCCCATGGAGGTAGGCCTAGCATCCAACCAGGCCTCATGCAGCGACAGTCACCCCACTAGGCCCCCCAGGAAGACACCCTCAGACACTCAGACACAGCATTCCTGTGGGCACCAGGACACAGATGGAATTCTCTGGAACCTGCGCAGCCTTTCTGCCAGGCCACCGCACGCTGCCTGCCTGCCAGTCTGACGCTCTGCCCTCCGTTTTTCATTGCTAATTAATTTGGATGGAGATGTCTTTAAACCGAGACTTACGTCGGGTCCTCCCCACTGTCTGTGAACCAATTTCATTACAACAGAAACCATGTTGCCAAAATGAGAAATCCCCTCCTTTTCAGGCCTGTGCCCTTGAAGGCATCTTATTAGAAAAGACCATTTCTTAATTAACATTTTTGATCTTTAATCCATTACACATCCCTCTAATCCTGTACGGAGGTGCGGCTGGCCCACTTCCGCGGGCTGGCTCTGGGCTGCGCGAGGCTGGCAATTTCAGCGCTGAGGGCTCGCTCACAGCTGGACTCCACCGCGGACAGTCGGCGGCTCCCAGACACCACCTCTGGTCCAGCCGCGGGTGCCTCTCCCGAGCGGGAGCCGGGGAGGGGGGCCTGGCGCAGACACCCCCGGATGGGCCAGTCTGCAGACGAGAGTTCATTTCATTAACCCCTGAACCCCATCTCTTCTCTCCCCAGAACGGTTTCTAGCAAAGGCTGTTTTCACAGATCTGGCTCGCGCCAAGCGTGAGGGCTGTCAGGTTGGTCTTCCTTCCCATTTGCACAAACCTCAGGCAACCTGACCACATCCACACAAAGAGCCGGTCCCGTCAAGGTCAGAAGGCCCCACACTGGAAAGCCTCGGACCTGCCCGGTGACTCCCTCCTTCCTGAAAGACTTTCTTCCCTGGGCTTGAGGGGTCCCGTCTTCTCCCAGGTTTCCTCCCACCTCCCTGACCACCCTCGACCTCTCCTCCTCATCCCAGCCTTCAATGCTGATGCCTCTCCAGACAAAGACCTCAACTTTATTCTGTCTGAGCTCACTCCTAGCTTTGAGTGCCAGCTACACACTGGAGACCCAAATACATCCCCAGGCCCATCCTTCCTCCATCACCAGATCCTACGTTCAAGTGACCACCCAGCCTCCAAGAGGCATCCCAAACTTAGGGCCAAAACCAAGCTTGAGCACCACCACCGCCCCCAATCATACCAGAACGACTGCTCCCAGGACGTCATGGCACCCAGCTGCTCGCCTCCAGCCACCCAGCTGTCTTTGGAGCCTTGGAACCACGCTTCCTTCCTCTCCTTTCCTCAGCCCAACATCCAACCAGTGACACATTCTGTGGGACCTACCTCCAAAAGAAATCCTAATCCAGGCGCACCCGGGTGGCTCAGGTGGCTAAGCATCTGACTCCTGATTTCTGCTCAGGTCACGATCTTGTGAGTTCAAGGCCCACGTGGGGCTCTGTGCTGACAGTGCGGAGCCTGCTTAAGATTCTCTCTCTGATCCTCCCCAATGCACGTGCACCCTCTCTCTTTCAAAATACGTAAATAAACATTAAAAAAAATAAAAAGCAATTCCTAATCTGACGTCTTTTTCACCTCCTGGCCTGGGTCCCAGCCCCCATCACCTCCCACCTGGGTGAGGACATCTGTCCCCTTCTCTCTTGCCATTACACAGCTAGAGAGATCCCTCCTCCCGTCTGCCCCCAGCCTCCCTTCAACTCAGAGTAAAATCCAGGGTCCACCAGGATTCAAGGACCTACATGAGCTGCTGCTGCTTGCCTCCCTCCCTCACTGCCCTGACCTCCCCTCCCCTCCCCACCTCTCTGGTCCTACCTCTCCCCACTTCCCCCACCTCCCTCACCTCTCTGGCCTCACCTCTTTCCCCCTCCTGCCCTGGCTCACTCTACTCAGGCCACAGGGACATCCCTTCTGTCCATCAACAGGCCCAGATCACCCCCACAGCCAGGAACATCTGGAATGCCCTCTGCATGGCTCACACCCTCGCTTGCTCAAATGCCCCTCCTGGGCACAGAGGCCTCTCTGACACCCCCTCCTCCCCACCACCCCATCACTCTGTAAGCGACCACCCTGCTGGTCATGTCCCAGTGAAACATATTATATATCTGTTCATAGACTTTGCCAGCACCGTGCACACCAGGGACTCTGGTGGCCCCCTTCACCAACTAGGACAGCGCCCAGCACTTCACAGGCACACAGTAACACCTGTGACTGAAAGAATACAAGCTGTCAGGATCTTGCCAGCGGTGATGCAGGCTCCCAGCCATCACTGGTATCAAGGGGCAGTCCTGCAATGCCAGCACTGACGCTCATCCAGCAGCAACTGAGCAGGGGGTCAGACGTGCAGTAGAACTTCCTGGTGGTGTACGTTCTGTGAAACTGCCCATCAGCGAATAAAGCAGAGCTTAAGCCTCATGTTGGATTACTAGGGGAGGGAGGGAGAAAAAAATGGTCCATAGTGGCAAGGGAGGTGGAACCTATGAACAGTTAAGGGGCAGGGACAGGCTGGCACTTGGTCCTTCACAGACTCTGAAGGACAGGACAGGGGTTCGTGGAAATGGGAGACACGTGTGCAAAGGCTGCGCAGAGGGCAGGGATGGGGACACTCTAGAGCAGGGTGGGGACATTCTGGGAAGAGGACACAGCCCCAGACAAGGCACCGGTTAGAATGAGGACAGGGAACACAGGAGGAAACTCCAGGAAGAGGCCATGTGGGGACTTGTAGAGTCCCAAGACCGCACCTCAACTCTTGAGCCTCATGTACCAATGAGACCCTCCACGGGACCACCCTGCCTCAGGGCACCATGACTTCCCAAGGCTGCTAGTGGCCCCTGAGTCTGGCCAGCCTCAGAGCTGGGCCCGGAGCATGGGGCTCCGGATTCCCCGTCTAGTGCTCCTATCGTCCCTACTCCCCAGGCTCAGTCTTTGTCTGCTGCCCCAGCCGCTACCAGCCCAGACCTTGACCTGAGCCCTGAAGGCCACCATGCTGCAAAGCCTGAGGTCAAGGGCCCTTCGCTGCCAGCAGCAGGAGGTTAAGGCACCCAAGTCCCTGCCTCCACACACACCCCCAGGCCGGGGGTGGGGGGCGCTGCCTGGGTGGGGGAGCCATGGGGCTCGATGGGGAAGAGCAGACAGGCCACTCTCCCCAACACCAGACAGGCTCCTTTTAGGGAAACCCGCCTCGAACAGAATAGGCATCCCCCAATGGGTTCACCCCAGGATCCGGGCTGGGGGTGCTGCCAGGGGGAGCCCGAAGGAGAACATCCAGGATGGAGACCATTTAGCACCCTTCACACACCGCTGCCCTTGCACGTGGACCCGCACACCACCCTTCACGCTTGCGGTCCCTTGACGGGTCCGTGCGTCAGACATAGGCCCTTCCCTGGTGCTCCGGGTGGGGTCCCCGGTTGGGGGTGGGGTGGGGGGGGGTGTGTGGCAGGTTCTAGAGTCAGCCTATGAGGCAAATATGTCACCTGCCCCAAGATACAGCTGCCATGGCTTGGGATACACACGTGAGGATAATGGCCACAAGGTGCTTGGCTCCTGTGTCAGGTGTGAGGGAGGAAGACACCCATCCTAAAACCCCAGAGTCACAGCCACCCGAGGGGCCACACACACCCCCACCTGCGGGAGCAGCAGATTCTCCCCCACATCTCAGGCTCACGCAGGCAGGCCCAGTGACTGTAATTGCCAACTCTCCTTAAATTGTTGTTGCCTTCTTTATTTGGGCAAATGTGTATCCTGATTGGGAGAAGTTAAATGAACCAGTAATGACCTATATGTATGCACATACTGCTGTCAACAAGGTAGGGAGGTGGGATCAGGTGCGCTGTGCTACAGTGCGGCTCTACCACAAACTTGCTGTGTGACACTGGGCAAGGCCCCTAACTTCTCTGATGCTCAATGCATCAGAGAAATGCATATGGGAAATAGGTATGCTAATACCACCTGCAGTCAAAGTGCTGCTTCAAGGACTCAAAGACATAATGCCTGTGGAAATGCGGCTTGAGGGAGGTGAGAGGGCACAGTGACCAGCACACAGGCCCTGGGGACAGAGAGAGCCAAATTCAGATCCTAGCCAGGCACTTTTACCAACTGGCTGACCCCAGTCTCTGCAGGAGAATGCACACAAACTCAAGGCCAGTGCCACCGGGGCACATGGCAGCCAGCCACCCAAACGACACCACGGTATCTAGCTGTGGCCTTCCCTGAGGGGTGGGTCCTCAGCAGCCCCGCCCCAGACCCCTCGGGGTCCGCGGGCAATGCGGCTTTGTAGGAATCAGGGGTTCTGGCTGGAATCCCAGGCTGGTCGTCTCTTTTCTTTCTCTCTCCACATTTGGGGAAGGCATTTCCTCTTTCTCGTGGCCTGCGGGTCAGGTTTCCACCCAGATGGAAAGTCCCACCCAGGGGCCCCCAAAGGAGGGCTCACCATGGAAACTCCATGGGGTGCCTGCCAGACCCAGGAGCAAGTGACCACTGGCAGGCCTTCCTGGGGCCAAGCCCACAGTCCTGCCAACCAGAAGGGGGAAGGGACAGGAGGGAGCTCCAGCTGGACTTTATAGCTCAGGCACAGAACAGTGTTCATATATACAAAGAGTGGGTTAAGTGTGAATGCGTTTGGGTATGCATGTGCGCATTTAAGCATGTGTGTCTACAGAGAGACCCCAAATTAGCCCCAGCCCTCGGTCCTCCTAACTCTCCTGCGCCTGTTTTCCGGACTGGGTCCCTCCCAGAGGCCAGATTCTACTCAGATAAGATGAGTAAAGACAATAATCCTATAGTAAGGGAACAAAGGGTGGATCCTGCTGGATGAAGCCCTGAGCAGCCACTATACAAACCATGACCAGATTACAGTCTGGGCGGAGGGGACACGGTAGGTGACGCCGTCTCCCGAGCTGGTGAGCTCCAAACATAAGGATATGAACAGAGCTTCCCAAACTGTGTTCCAAGACTTCATGAGTTGGGGACAGGTGGTCCTCAAAAACAGGTAAGGGGTAGGTTCTGGCGTCAAAAGTTCGAGGAGCCCTCCCAAAGGCTCACAGCAACCATGGGCGCGTCAAGGGCTATTCAAGGTCCTGCTTTGAAGAACCCTCATTGAATTGCATTTAACCAGGCACTCAGGAAAGTGACCTGAGCAGCTGCCCCAGGATGCAATTTGGCTTTGCCCAGGTCCCTCCAGGCTGTGCAGCACATAAGTCCATGGCTGTGCTGTGTACTTAGGCCCTGAGCGTTCTTCCAGGGTCAATTTAAGAAAGAACTCTAGGAAAGTTGTTTCTATATTGTGTGCCAAATTGTTACTGAGACAGTGGCTGTTATTTGTTCAATGATTAATGAGGATCCGCACAGTAAATTCCTCAGCATTTAGTGCCAGGGAAAAACATTCATCCGTCCCCAGTACATAAAATCAGAAAGCATGGCCGCCCCTCATCCTATTTCTCTTTTGGCCTAACCTGCCAGGAAGCTCACCTGCATAGTGACCCTCATCTTGGGCTTCTGACATAATTAGTTCTTTCATCTATTATTTTAGCTGCTCAGTGATGTAAGGGCCCCCTCATCTCGTCTCCTTAATTATACCCAGAGCCAGCATTTATGGGTGCTTGCTGAAGGCTGGCCACCGTGCTGAACACATCACATCTACGTTCTCATTTACCCTTATAACGATGCCACAGGGTGGGGCTTCGGTATCCCCACCTTACAGATCAGGAAGCCGAGTCCTGAAAAGGTGAATAACTTAGTCAAGTCCACCCTCACAGCTAATTGGTGAAGAGCACTGCTTGTTTTCTCCTCACTCTAGAATGTGAGTCCTGGAGAGCTGGAGGCCAGCCCATCCTTGGGGCCCTAGTATGGCACAGACACCTGCTAATCAGGTACTGAACAAACCGGTGGGGAATCCAGCACTGAAACAAAGGTCTGTTTGCTTCAAAACCCATGCCCTGACTCCTGGTTTGTTTTTTGTTTTTAGTCTTTAGGGCTTGGCAAACCTAACCCTGACCGTAGCCTTAAACATAACCCTACTCCTGGGGCGCCTAGGTGGCTCAGTCAGTTGAGCGCCGGACTTCGGCTCAGGTCATGATCTCACACTCCGTGAGTTCGAGCCCCGCATTGGGCTCTGTGCTAACAGCTCAGAGCCTGGAGCCTGCTTAGGATTCTGTCTCCTTCTTCTCCCCCACTCGCACTCTGTCTCTCTGTCTCTCTGAAAATATAAATAAACATTGGGAAAAAAATAAAATAAAATAAATATGTAAACATAACCCTACTCCTAACCCTCATCCTGACCCTAGGCTTAAAGGTAACCCTAACGGCAGTACTAAATCTAAACTCCACTTCTAGCACCATCCCAGATGACTTAATTAACAACCGATACAATGCTCCCTGCCCGGCCTCGTCCCCCATTCTGTGGGGCGAGCGCTCTGGCCACAAAGCCTAGGGGTGGCAGAAACTCGGCTTCCAGCGCAGATGGTGGGAGCATGTGGGCTCTGCAGCAGGGAGAGGTCGGCAGAGCCGGGGGTCAAGTCTCCCCCCCTGGGAAGCCCGGGCAGACCTGAGCAGGGCAGACCTAGCCTCGCAGGCCTGGAGCAGCAGACGGTGCAGCAGGCACGTCGCGCTGGCCCCCTGCTCACAGGAGCGGCTACTCTGGCCTATGAGGGCCAGCCCAGCGGGTGGGGAGGAGATGCCCTGCCCCGCTTCCTGCCCATTTGCGGCTGGCGAGGAGCCCCGCAGCCAGCACAGGAAATAACAGGGGCCCCCAGAGGCCGCCCATGCGGGCCCAGCTCCGAGGCCGCCCAGGGAGGGAAGGAGGCCATTGTCGGTCTTTGTTTCAGTTTCCCCAGCATTGCCTGGGCTCCAAGAGGCCCCTGGGAGCTAACAAAGCTTCTCCCCCAGCCCGCAGCTGTCCAGCCTCCCTCAGCCCGACCCTGGGGACAGGCCCACCAGGCCCCTGGACTCTTAAAGTGGCAGGTGCAGGGTGGAAATGAAGTCATGTCCAAGTTGGGGATGCGGGGGGTGGGGGCGCATGTGGGCCAGAGCAGGCCAGGCAGGCGAACAGACAGATGGGCACTGGGGTCTGTGTCTGCACCCGGGTCAGCCCAGCACCGGGTCCAACAGCAGGGGTTCGAATCTTTGGACGGAAAGTACATCTAAGGCACTGAGGGTACAACAAAGAAACCAAAGAAAGAAAACAGAGAGCACGAACACTGCCTGAGAGGGGCACTGTCGCCATCCCTGAAGAGAGACACCCCAGATGCAGGACGTTTCTGTTCATTTGCAGGCCCAGGGGTGCGGTGCCTGTGTGTGCATGTCTCTCTTTGTGCACATGTTTTAAGTGCATGCATCTGTGCGCTGTGTACGTGTGGGCATGTGTTAGTGCACTCATACGTTCATGTGTGTGGGCACACCTGTGTTTGTGTGCACCTATGGGCATATGTGAGGTATGGAGGGCCACATATATGAATGTGTGTGTGCACCACGTGCACGTGGGGGGGGGGGAGTAACATGCATGTGTGTGCATGTGCACCGATGTGTGTATACATGTGTGCTGCGGGTACAGGTGTGTGTGCAAGCATGTGCCTGTGAGGTGTGTGCACATGGGCTTATGTCTGCAAATAAGTGAACATGTGTGCTCTGTGGGCACATACCTGCACCACAATGGCTGGTGAGCGAACACATCACTGTTGAGCAGTCTCGGCCTTGTGCTCATCAGCAGTCACTCCTCCCCACGCTGGCCCTGGCACCCCCTCACTAGTGATATGCCACATACGTACCTCATTAGGGCTCTTAGCACATCCTCTTGTGTGTCTGCACAGCACACGTTACACCTCCAGAGTCCTGGTCACTGAATTAGCGACAACAGGAGTGGGCCCTAGACTCAGATGAAACCAAAGCAGGCTCAAATCCCTGCTCTAGCCCCACCAGCTCTGAAACCCTGCACCCGTGTCTCAACCTCTCTGGGCCTCAACTGCTCATCTGCGAGATGGGAACGGTAGCACTTCCTATGACTTGTGGCTCAGGAGGGCTAAATGAGCTAACGCATGCTGGCGCCCAGCCTTGTGCCTGGCTCTAGTGAAGGCCCACCAGATGGTTACATGTTTTATTGTTAATGTTACTACAGTTGCTGATGGTAATAGTGAGTTGCCGAAGATACAACAGGGAGCAAAAACAGGCACTGCCCTGCCTCCCCCAGCTTGCAGGTTTTGCAAAGTATTTGTGCCCTGTTTACTGTCCTATTTACTGGATTCGGTATCAGTCTAATGGGCTAACTACTACCAAGTGTGGCCAGCAGCCATCAATTAAAGCAATCAACCACAACGAAGGAAAAAAGAATTATCGGCGTGGGCAAAATCATGTTTTTTTGAACCAGCCAGGTTAGGCTAGTACACACATGGAGGGGTGTGTATGTGTGGTGCACATGCAAACAGACACACCAACACCTGCCTGCACGCTCAAGGACTTTAAGAGAATGGCAGCTGAGAGGACAGCAGTCTAACCCCCGTGGGCCATCGCAGCCGACAGCAGGACGCTGGCTGATGCAGCACTGACCATACCCAAGCCGGGAGCTGGGCCCTGCCGAGTGTCCGCCCAGGAAGCCAGGAACAGCCAGGCAGCATGACTGGGCTGACCTTGGCCATTTCCTACTGGGCACTGACCCATGGCTGCACATTTGGTGCATCAAGCCCTGCCCAGGGAAGGAAGCTGATCTTCGTTGCTCAGACATCCTCATGGCCTCTGCCTTTCAGAGTAGACCCTGACCACCAAACCCCCGCCAGCACCCAACCCCACCAGAGCCTTCTCCACTTGGGAAACGAGCAATGCCCCACCAACCAGGGTGAGCATGAGTGACAACGCAGCCCTGCCCACTGTGGTGATGCCTAGAGACTACGAGTTAAGACACTGGGGTGGCCGGGGGGAGGGGGGGGGGCGGAGGGGGGGGAGGGAAGGCAGGGAGAAGGGGGCAGCTGGGCCTCCTCTACCACCCTCACAGATCCCAGCTCAGAGCTAAGCTCGAGTCCGAGCTCCCATCAATGTGTCACCAAATCTCAAGAATAAAAGTACAGAGACCAGGTGCCACCCTAGAAGGCTAAGGCTAATCCATCCTAGGAAGCTAAGGCTAACCCATATGCATTCCCTCACACAGTCCTCACAACGGCCCAGGAAGACGATCATCCCCATGTTAGATGAGTAAATGGAAGCACAGAGAAGTCAACTAACTTACTCAAGGCCTCACAGAGCCAGAGTATCTGGACCTCAAACCCAATGCCTGCCCTTAACAACGTGAGCAAATATCAGGCCCTGGACGGCCAAGGGCAAACACAAAGAGGCAGAGGTGAAGTTCTCCACCTTGGCAAGCGTTCGCCAGGGACCTGTCAGTAACCAAGCCAGGGCTGGGCCCTGAGAGCACAGAGAATGAGACACGGTCACTGCCTGAAGGAGCAAGCAGAGCAGCAAAGGAACTGGGCATCTACAGAAGGAAGGTCACAACCAAGCAAGAGGCAGTGAAGGCCAGGATCAGGGCAGCCCCCAAGGCTGAAGGGCACAAAGGAAGGTGCAATAATTACGGCAGAGCTATCATGGCATACTTCTGGGAGGAGGTGTCAGGCTGAGCTTGAAGGATGAGCTCCATATGCAGAGGGCCCGGCTAGACTAAAAGTCAAAGGGAGCAGGCAAGAGGACTTCACTCATCAAACGCTCTAAATCTTCGTTGCTCAGACCGGTATGTGGTCCAGCAGCATCAGCAGCACCTTGGGGCTGCTTAGAAATGCAGAATCTCAGGCCCCACCCAGACCTACTGAGTCAGAATTCACATTTTCACGAGATCACCAGATTGCAGGCAGAACTACGTTTTAGAAGAGCTGGGGTTCACCACACCGGGGCAACACAGGGAGACCTCCCCAAAGTCACAAGGCCCAATGTCATCATCAGGCCTACCTGTCCACACCCACTTACACACCTGCCTGTGACTCTGGTTTATAGCCAGGCTTCAAGTCACCGAAGAGCCACTGGCTTCCACTGTCTACCAGCGGGGTCTTTGGGACTAAGAGTGTGGCTAACATCACAGAGACTCATCCTGGAGTGCACCCAGACCTCAGGGCGCACCCAAGCGTGGAAAGTAGGACCGGCCCCTCCCTCATTAAAATCCTCATGACCGATGCCACCTGAAGAGCCCAACACCCCAGGAGAGGCGAATGGGACCCAGGGCTTGCTGGGATGGACAGCCCCAGACCAGCAGGGCTGGGAGCAGCGACCACATGGCAAGGAGCAGGGGGGACGATGGCAGAGCAACCGCTGTGGGCCAGGCTGCAGGTATGAGACAAATTACACAGAGTCCCTGCCTCTGAGAAAGCCCAAGTCCACCCCAAGAGGTGAAAACCAGCAAGACAAGCCCCACTCCATGGCTTCACTCCAGCAAAACCATCAGCCAGGCTGGAGGGGAGAAGAGGAGTCCAGAGAGAGATACCACACACACTCCCTCGCACACACACACCCCAGGCATGGGCACACACACGCACACGCGTGCACGGGCTCCACAGACGCGTGTTCACAGAGGAAGTCGTTACAGTACAGCCCAGCAGGGGCCCCCGGCTGGCCCAGAGGAAAGGGTGGGCAGGAAACGCCACATCCTCCTCAGCCCCAGGGGTCCAAGATGCCACATGGAGGGGTGCAAAGGCCCCGGGGTCCCCAGGGGTCTGAGTCAGGGCTGCGGCACCTGGGCCCAACCACACACACACACACACATGTAACACGAGTACATGCCTCCACGTGCACGCGGCGAACAGATGCCCCACACCTCGTGGACTGCTCACCATGGTAACAGAGTGGCCACCTCTCAGCTCCAGTCACCCCCCGAAGGTTTCTAGGCCTCCTGTGCTGGGGGACGCAGCTCTAACAAAGGCTCAGGCCTGCTGGCCTGGCCGGGGGTCCAAGGAGCACAGCAGCCGGAGCATGCCTGCCACACTCCCCTGGTGAGCTCGGGGCCACCGCGTCTTCCTGCCCAGCCTGCCTGGTTCCACTTAGCTCAACTCCCCACAGACGCCCCGGCCGAGCTAATGAGAAACTCCCCAGCTGGCCCCACATAAAGCCGCATTTCACAAGTCTTTAAAATGCTGGGAAATTATACATCTACTTAGACCTTTTCTGCTCCTTTAAAATGTCCCCTGGTCCACATCGAGAAGATGACTAGGTTGGGGGCTCAAGCTCCAGAGGTGGACAGCACCAGCCAATAGAGCTAGAGCCAAAGAAAGCCTGGGCCTTTGGTCATGGGCCACGGTATCACCGCCAGGGGGGCCGGGACAGGCTCACTGACGAGCCCAGGCAGAGGGTCACTCAGGACATAATTCAAGGGAGGGATCCTGGAGAGGGGTGGGGAGAAAGAGCAGGACAGTTGCTCGGGCCTTGATCTGAAGAGCAAAAGAAAAAGTTAAAAGGTGCTGGGAGCCCCTAAGAAAAACTGCAAAGGAGAAAAAGAGCCCCTTCACAAAGATCCTAGTCGTAGTACTACTTGTAAGAGCCAAAAAGGAAAAGTAGTCCAAGTGTCCAACAGGGGAGGGGCAGTTAAGAAAATGTATGCCCACTCACCCAATGACCCCGACGCAGCTTCTCAGACAGAAGGTTATGGGGGCCTGGGGGTTGCGTGAAGCTCAGGCCTAATGGGCGGGGGGACGGGAGCGACCTGGAATCCTCGGCAGTTCATCCTGGATCTCATCTAGGTAAGTCTGTTTACACACGACGGAGGTGGAAAAGGGGCCGAGAGAAGTACAAACAGCAGGAGTGTGGAAGCACAGGGTTGTAGGTGGGGTTTCTATGAAGTAGTTGAAATAATAAATACGCACTCTAAGAAAACACAAGTGGGGTGGGGAGGCAGCTCTGAGAAGGCTCAGAAGTCCAGGCTGGGCTGCCTGGACGGGCCTCGACTCCCTGCATGCCAGGCCCAGTCTTCCAGACATTTCCGTCCACTTCACTGCAGAGGGGCGAGGAGGCCGCTACCTTTGTCAGGAGTGGGGACCCTGACCACTCTCCCAGACCCACTGCTCACCCAGTGCCAGTCTGAAGGAAAACAAAGGGCTTCAGCACCCCTCTCTAAGGGGCCCCCAGATACCAACCACCCAGATGCTACTCTAATTTCCCGCCTGAGCAGGTCCCAAAGCCTGCAGCCCTAGTACCAGCCTCCCCTGCAAACTGTACCCATGCCCAACACCCAGGTATAGGTGTGGGGGGCGGGGGGGAGGGCAGAGAGGCGGACTGCGGCCAGATGGGTGGGAGTCTGCACAGAGAGGCTGGCCCACAGCATTTGCCTGGCCTTCGAGACGGCAGATGCGTCCAAGGCCTCCAAAACATGTACGTTCTCTCCTTCCGGGCAGCAAACCAGGAAGCCTGGCCCTAGCTACACCCTTCCACCTGACCCAGGAGGGACCCGGGCACAGAGCTGAGCCCCTCACAAAGCTTCTGGATCCCCTCTAAAAATGAAGAGCCTGGACGACATCCTCACAGGCAGCTCTGCCACGTACAGCCTAGGTGCTACGTTCACGCCTGCACTGCCAGGGTTCAAATCCCGGCTCTGCCACTTCCTGGTCGTGTGACTTTAAAACGAGTCACTAGCATCTCTGTGCCTCAGTTTCTGTATGTCCAAAGCACCACCAAGGAGACCCGGTTCCTAGAAGTAGCTCGTAAATGAGATGGATGGTTCCATTAACCAGGACAACGGGACCTATCACGTGGCAGGAGGGCCTCCAACTCCAATCACACTGATAGAGTCTCGGGCCATCGCAAACAACTAATTATATCAAGTGTTTCTCTCCTGACACAGGTGTGTCTGTCACCAGACATAAACCTGGCGAACCTGCCCAGACACTGACAATGAGCATGTGTCAACAGAGTAACTGTTTCCCACTGCAGACCACCCCCCAGACCCTCCTCCCACTGCACCCCCAGCTTGCTCCACAGCAGCCATGTTGGAAAGAAGCCCAGCCTGTCCAGAAACCCGGCCTGGAGAGGCGGGAGGTTCCAGTGAGACTGTGATCAGACAGTTATACAGAGATGAGTCCCTTCAGCCCCCGATCAAACTCGGTGACCAGACGGAGCAAGGGTGGCAAAGCTCCATTTGTTTGGGTTGGTTCACTGAAAGCCCACAATGATCACGATTATCCTGGCTCCTGCCACTTAGAGACCACGTGCAGAAGGGCTTGAGGGAAGAGAGAAAAAGCACTGAAGGGAAGGCAGGCGTCCTCACTGTGCTTGCTGGACTATTCAACAAGAGGGGAAGTTGTCAGGAGAGCAGGGCAGGGGACAGAGAGGCCCCCTGGTAAAGCCTCCTACTTGGTGACCAAGCTGAAACCATCAGGCAGAAGGCCTTTCTGTGGCCTGGACGCTTTTTCCTTAATATGGGTTGTCCAAAATAAGATACCAGTTGACATTTAGGAAGGCTAGAATAAAAAATTAAAAATTAAAAAAAAGGGAAAACAACAAGTGTTGGTGAGGATGTGGAGAAAATGGAACTCACACATTACTGGCAAGAGCGTGAAATGGTGCCACTGTTGTGGAAAACAGTCTGGCTGTTCCTCACAAAGTTAAACATAGAATTACCACATGACCCAGCTATTCTGCTCCCAGGAATACGCCCCCCAAAACTGGAACAAGTATTCAATCAAACACTGGCACACAGAAGTTCACAGCAGCACTATTCACAAAAGCCAAAAGGAGGAAACAACCCAAACGTTCATTAACAGATGAACAAATACCCAAATATGGTATATCCATACAGTGGAATATTATTCAGCCATAAAAAAGAAGGAAGGGCTGATACAGGCTACAATTCAGATAAACCTTGAAAATATCAAGATGAAAGAAGCTGGTCAGTAAAGACCACACTTTATATGATTCCCTTCTACAGAGAAAGTAGTTCAGTGGGTGCTTAAGGGCTGGGGGTGATGGAAGGATAGAGGTGACACCCAAGGGGCACAGAGCTTTTCTTTGAGGTCATGAAAATGCTGTAAGTTGACTATGGTGGTGATGATACATATCTCTGGATATATGCAAATCCACTGAATTATGTACTTTCAATGAATGCATTATATGATTTATAAATTGTATCTCAATAAAGCTGCCTTCAAACAACAGGAGTTGCAGGGGCGCTTGGGTGGCTCAGTGAGCTGGGCATCCAACTTCGCCTCAGGTCATGATCTCACGGTTCGTGGGTTCGAGCCCCGCAGAACCCATGAACCCCGCAGAGCTGGAGCCTGCTTCAGATTCTGTGTCCTCCTCTCTCTCTGCCCCCCGCCCCCCACTTGCACTCTGTCTCTCTCTCAAAAATAAATATTAAAAAAATATATTTTTTAAACGATAGGAGTTGCTACATTTTTTTAAGCTAATGATTTCATGTGAAAATTCAGCTCTCTGTTCTGTTTCTTAAAAACTCAGATGGCGGGGGGGGGGGTGCCTGGGTGGCTCAGTCGGTTAAGCGGCCGACTTCGGCTCAGGTCATGATCTCGCGGTCCGTGAGTTTGAGCCCCGCGTCGGGCTCTGTGCTGACAGCTCAGAGCCTGGAGCCTGTTTCAGATTCTGTGTCTCCCTCTCTCTGAATGGGGGAGGGTCAGAGAGAGGGAGACACAGAATCTGA
>NW_026057588.1:25560197-25612974 GCF_023721935.1 Panthera uncia
AAAAAAAAAAAAAAAACTCAGATGAGGGGTGCCTAGGTGGCTCAGTTACTCAAGCTGTCGACCTGATTTTGGCTCAGGTCATAATCTCACAATTCGTGAGTTCGAGCCCCACATCAGGCTTCAGGCTGACAGCTCAGAGCCTGCTTGTGATTCTTTCTTTCTCCCCCTCTCTCTGCTCCTTCCCTGCTTGTGCTTTCTCTCTCTCAAAATAAAAAAACTTTTAATAAATAAATAAAAAAAATAAACAAATAGGGGCACCTGGGTGGCTCAGTCAGTTAAGCATCCAACTTCACTCAGGTCATGATCTCACGGTTTGTGAGTTAGAGCCCTGCATCAGGCTCTGTGCTGACAGCTCAGAGCCTGGAGCCTGCTTCGGATTCTGTGTCTCCCTCTCTCTCTCTCCCCCTCCCCCACTCGTGCTCTGTCTCTATCTCTGTCTCTCAATAATAAATAAACATTAAAGAAAAATTTTTTAGGGGTGCCTGGGTGACTCAGTCGGTTGGGTGTCTGACTTCAGCTCAGGTCATGATCTCACTGTTTGTGAGTTCAAGCCCCACATTGGGCTCTGTGCTGACAGCTCAGAGCCTGGAGCCTGCTTCAGATTCTGTGTCCCTCTCTTGCTCTGCCCCTCCCCTGCTCATGCTCTGTCTCTCTCTCTCTCTCAATAATAAATTTTAAAAAAACATTAGACTTTTTTAAAAATAAAAAACATTTTTTAATAAACAAATAAATAAAAACTCAGATGACCGGGCAATTCTGGCCCCAGTGCCCTGGCACAGTCAGGGGGCACTAAGGGACTGCTGTTCCTGTAGAGGGTCTGTGTCACAGTTTACCACAGACCCTCCCCAGCCTCCCCCTCTCACCTGTGCCACAGGCCAGCCTCAGGACAGATAGGACCCCTGTGGGACTTTCACAAAGGACCCTCCCATCCCTAAGATATTCAAACCCATGGTCTGGCAAGGTAGGGGAAGCTGAGGTTAGGGTAACCCATGAACTCCCCTGAAATCACATGTAACATGTGCCCACTGGATGCTGAAAAGCATCTGTGGCTCAAAACAGGTTAAGAATTTCTCTTGCTTTAATTATCTCATTATAAGGTATCATCTCCCTCATTCCCCATTTTATGGGTGAGAAAAATCAGAACGCAGTGGGGAATGATTTAAAACCCCACCCCTACTATGCACCCCATACCCAGGCTCTGAATGCAGGGCTCCATCCCGGGGGCCATGTTGTCAGGAGCCCCGTATTTGCCCGCCGAGAGGCTGGCCCTCCCCCTCCCATGAAGCCCCGGCCTGGCCAGAGAAGAGTGCTGTGAGCCCATCTCCCCGCCAGGCCACGCCAGGCTCTCCATCACTGTCAGGGCCCCGACACGAGGGCACGGACAGAGCAGGCCAGGTTGTTCCCTGGGTGGTGACCACAGGGTCCCCACGGGCAACGAGGGCCCGAGGAGGCCAGAGGTGAGCAAAGAGCACACTATGCATTCTGCTTCTTTATTGGAGCTCTCCATCATGCTCCCACAGCCAGGGCAAAGCGGGCAGGGGGCAGGCTTGCAGCCCAGCCGCCGAGGCCCCCCACGGAAGAGGAACTACCCTGTGCCCTGCAGCCCTGCGCTCCTCCTGGTAAAACGCTCTCTGCTCACCCTGCTCACCTCACCCTGGGTTCCTCCGGTCTGATGAGCCAAAGACCCTCTGTGGCCTGTACCACCGGGGACTTTCCTAAAGCCCCCACGATGCTTCGGGTTCTGCTTCGCTGCCCATCTCTATGCCGGGCTGCGCAGAGGTGAAGCCACACGCTCCGGCCGAGGGAGAGCTTGGGTTTGAGCTCCTTCTCCACAGCTCTGAGCCTCCTTCCCTTGGCCGCCGAATGAAGATGGCAATTCCCAGCAGCAGTGCCAAGGGTGGCTTGCAGAGGCTCTGCTCCCCCATAATCTTCCCTGGCACCTGCCCCCCGTTCTCTGATGTGGCCAAGTGACATTTTCTCAGCTTACTGAAAAGCGTTACACCAAAGGAGCTTTAAGCAGGCCTCTGGCCCTGTCCCCCACCAGATGGCTGTCCCTAAACCAGCCTACAGAGAAACTCTGGAGCTGCTGCTGGAAACAGCACCCACCTCCTGGGGTCGTCATGATAGTGCATTGAGATAGTGCAGGTAAAGCGCTTGTTCTGGGCCTGGTGGGTACCAAGTAACCGCTTGATAAATGACACCACCCATGTCCAGGGCTGCCTCCCAAACGGACTTGGTCCTGTCACCCAGGAGCCACGACACCTCATAAGCCCCATGCTCAGGGAACACAAGCTGACTTTAACAGCCCAAGCCCAACAGAATTGGGAAGGAAAATTTATCACATGCACACACCGTAAAAAATCATCAGAAATGGGCCAAAGAAAACAAAACAAGGCACTGTTTGGCTGTGACTTATCCAATGCCCGGGATGCTTTGCCTTCCCTCTCCCCGTCTCTGAGCAGACAATCCAAAGCTGACAGGCGCAACGGTCCCTGAGGGCTGGAGGGGACTCCCAAAGAGCCATATACCTCTCCCTGCACACGCATGCGGGGCCTGCTCAGCTCTTGGCTGGAAACTGACAAATCTCACAACCTCCTCTCTGCCCAAGTGCCCCAGGGAGGCCGTAAGGCTGGCCTTTCCACTACGGCATCAGAGAACTGCAGACCGGCAGGGCCCCCACACAGCCCCCTTGGCACCCCAGACTGAGCGACATCTCACCCACCGCCTCAGGGATGCAGTCTGAGCACCTGATGCCCTCTGCACAGGGCTGTCCAACCACCACGACCAGAGCCAGTGCCCTCCTAGCACCCCACTGCTATTCTTGTCTGTCCTCAAGACAGCCCCGCTGGGAAAGCAGCAAAGAGGCAGGACCTTATATGGACACTGAGCTGGGTGCTTTCCTGGGTCCGGGAGCTTGGAGCACCGTGAGGGTCCTCTTCAGTATTGGCAGAAGCCTGAGCTCATGCACCCCCACATGGGTCAGGATCCCTGGATGAGACACAGAGCTTTACAATCTCACTGCATTTTTTCCAACCATGAGGAATGCATCTCCCCTGTACAGAACGACACAGGACAGGGGTTATGCAGTCCCTTCCTCCAACCAACCAGTGTGGACCCCAACATCTGTCCTAACCCTGGACTCTTCTCCTAAGAAGGTGAGCACCACCGCCTTCATTCTGGCTTCAGACAACACCTCTCCCATGGAGGGAGCCCCTGTCACCAAGGGCCAGGCACCTGCAGACACAACAGTGCCCAAACCTGAGTCAGCCAGGGTCCAACCAGGACCTTTGGAACTCTCCAAGTGGCGTCCCGATTGTGCTAGAAAGAGAGCTGGACAAGGAGTGTCCAGTGCTGGCTCACCATTCCCCTTCTGTCCGACCTGTACCAACATTTCCCAGATTTCATTATCTGCAAACCATCTTCATGATTTCCGCTGAACCCAAGCATTATGTACTGTTACTTAAAACTGTCAACACAATGTTCTCACTTAAATGATTAGCACCATCTTAAGTCACAAAGAGCCATAAAATCACAAATCCAATGTATAACCATTCAAGTGTTAAATGTGCATATGCCTGATGCCTGATACCACATCTTGGGAACTACTGACCCAGAGCAAAGCTCTCTCTGTACCTCAGTTTCCACATCTAGAAGACAAGGAGGTTGAACAAGATGATTCCCTCAGAGTCTCTTCAGGCCCAACTTTCTACGAGATCAGCCTGGCTCCAGCTCCCCCATGAATCCAGACCCAGTTGGTCAGGATCCTGGGATGGGCACTAAGCAGGAGAGGCTCTATCTGCAGGACTGGGAGCCACGGCCGCTGCTGAGAGGTGCCGGCTGGACTCAGAGCCAACAGGAGCGAACAGCACCCCCCCCAGGGGCTCCCAAGGACCCCAAAGCCAGGTCTAACCCCAAGCTCCACAGACAGCTCCAAATGACAAGACTTTACAGTTAGAAAACTTTATCCATCCACCTCTTTTTATAGCTGGGGAAACTGAGGCACAAAGAAGGAGCTTACACAAGGGCGGAAGTCAGCCGAAAACCCAAGTCCCCTAACTGCCAAGCCACCCCGATGGCGGCCACACAATACAGAAGTCTGAACTTCCCCCATTACCTCCCCCTGGAGGCACGGGCTCAGGTTGCTGGCCTGGAGGTGCAAAGCAGCCCCCTCTGGGAGGGGGAATATGGGAACTGAGATTCCGATCGGAGTTTAAACGTCCTATTAAAGAGGGTTTTATGCAATTAGACCGGAATGAATGTACAATGGCACCCATGGCAGGGAGCTTCAAAGCCTGTGTAGTGGGGGTATCGTGGCCCATCTGAATGCACCCACAAGAAGGAAACGTGGTCCCCCAGGAGAATAGGGCAGATTAGTCTCCGTATGTAATAGATTTTATTGACCATATGGAACTGATATAAAAATCGTGTTGCACAGGGTAGTCTGGCCTGGAGACAGGAATGTGACATGAAGAATAGGATTTCTATAACCAGCTGGGTGGCTTTCTGAGTTCCTGAGCCCCCCCCCCCCCCCAGGACCCCCAGCAACTCCCCCATCAGCCCCTGGGCATTTACCTGATGCTGTCACGGAGGAATCCCAGGCCAGCGAGAAGTCCGAGGCCTCCCCCTCTTCAACTGAAAGAGAGAACAGAGATGGGCCCGTGAGTTTTGAAGTTGTACAAACAGGCCATCAGGGTGGGGAACAGGGCAAGGAAGAAGGATCACTTGTGGGAGTCCTTATAATACCCATGATCAGGAGCAAGGGGGTAAAGCCTACAATGAGGCCTTTGTGGGTTTCACAGAGGTGTTAAATGATTGGAATAAAACCTGAATAGCAAACAAGTGCAGTATCAGTATGGTTTCCCCATCCCTGTGTCCCTAGCAGACGTCACGAATCAATCACAGCACCGCCTGGAGCCAGAGGCAGCATCAGAACCCCTACACACTTCTACAGCCCACTACTGTCTATAGTCCGAGTTTCTGCTTGAGATGAAGCCATTTGCGACACCCAGGAAGACGGCAAAGATTCAGACCTCTCCCCGATCCCACAGATACCATCCTCCTACCAAGAGCCCCTTACACCACCACTGAAATGTGAAAGCTTGTTTTTGCAACAAACAAAGTCACTCTCAGAGGTTGGAGAAGCATGGGGTGCTATTCCACACACTGAGACGTAACCGATAGACAGACCCTGGGATATGCTGAGGTCCAGTGGTCAACAGTCACGGGATGGTAACATCAGAAAGCAACTCACCTCTCCATCCTGCCCCTGGGCCCACTGAACAAGGCTGGGTAGGGATGGGGCGCCTTCAGCATCCCGTACCCCTGCATGTAAGACCAGGCTGGTGGAGACGGAGGCCATGTACTTAGGAGAACACAGGAGAAACTCTATACAGCATAATAAATCTCTTGTCTTGGAATTAATCCCAGTCTGGGGCATGTAATAATATTAAAGCTGGGTTATGGACTCTGTAAAATGGAACTTTGTTTAAGTCAAAAATGTGCATACACAGTATTTTTCAGATTTAACGGGCTCTGAAGCTCTACACATGCGCAGGCTGAAGCTACCAGGTCCCACCCAGTTCCCTTTTCACCGTCGCCGTCCTACATGGGCACACACTGTCAGCCAGGCATAATGCTGAGTGCTTTTCAGGCATTACTGAATTTAATCCTCATCAACAGATTCCCAGAGAGGCCAACTGACGTGCCTGAGGTCTTACACAGCTACAAGCGTGCAGAGTTTGGTCTGAAACCCACAACTGCGTGCGGAAGGCAGACCGATGCATACTGAAACCACTGTATACAGAGGCACAGAGGATGCTGTCCAGACACCTAGCAAGTCGGGACTGGTAACCCCACCCCACCCCACCCCACAGAAGGCAGATACACAGTGTGCTGGGCAGCGGAGCAGTGAGAGGAGCAAGCAGGCTAGGCTACAGTCAGATACTGGGTTCAAATCCCGATTCTGCCTCTAGCTGTACGATCTTGAGCAAATTATTTAGCCTCTAGGCTTCGGTTTTAACATTTCAGAAATAGATAATAATGGTACCCAAGACATACGGTGGCAGGGAGGAGTCAATGGGGTCATCTGCCAGAGCACTGGCCCAAGCACTCGGGGGGTTTGGTGGCCAGGGCTGGACCAGCTCTGGGAATTAACAAGTCCGGCTCTGTATGGCGTGGCCCCGCTTTATCATGTATCTGTCCCCGGTCTCGCTCCCCTACCAGAGCCTCCCAGACCATACTAGAGAAGGGACAATCGTGACAAGAAGCAACAGGCCAAGGAATGCTAACAGAGTGTTTGCTCTTTCCCAAGTTTGCATCCTGAGAGTACAAACTCAGAATCCAAATGAAATGCAGAGGCGATCTGGGGTGGGGCCGAGGCTATTGTTCTACTTAGCTAGTTAGAGCCAGGGAGGGTTTTCAAACATGCAGCTTTGTAAATATGAATCAAGACCTCGCATCAGACAAAACTGATTATTACTCACTAAGCTGATTCCAAGCAGACAGCCCCTGAAACACTGGCGGATAATGCTTACGGCGATCAGAAGTCAGCCATGCATGAAAGCAGCAGTTGTTAACAGCTTTCATTGCCACACCTGAAAATCCGCTTCCTTCACATTTCGCCTTTTACTTACTTTAAGATCTACGTGTTTCGCTTCTACTAAGAAGTCACTCCCAGTTTGTAAGGTCACCATGCGGCCCTTCTGTTGGACAACTTCAAAAAGGTCGACCTCGTTGACCGTGGCTACCATGACATTAATGCACGACCCAGTTCTCCCTTTGTCCACGGTGTGCTCCAGATACCAGGACAAAGGGCCCCACTCTGGGCCCACCCAATGTTCTCCAGGTGAGAAGGGTGACCTTCCAGATCACTGAACTGAAGAATGTCCCCAGAATGGGACCAAATCCTTCCCTCCCTGAGATCTGGCTTCAGCCATCATGGGAAGGAGATCAGGAAAACATCTGCCATTTTGGAGCTCTTAGGACAATTCAAGGTCTCTTCCCCAAGTCCGACAAGCCTGTAAAGTTGGGAAGAGGGCAGTGGCCTGATGCCAGCTGGCTGGGGAAGTTCAAAGTGGCAGACATCACCACAGGCAAGTGGCCACATCACACACCAGCATCTCCAGAACCACATCTCTCCCAGTGAGGAAGGAGCCCGCGGGCCAACCCACCTAGTGCCGTGGGGCATGAACGCATTTTCCTACAACTGCTGGCATCCACCCGGCTAACATCCCATTCCCCACGTTTTGTTTATTGAAGGCATAAGCGCACCATCCTTTATACATTCCTGATGAGAAAAAGTCACGCCCAGTGTTCCCAGCATCAGCACGAGGCTCCGTGCTCCCTGCTGCCGTGAACTTGCAGGGGCTCTCCTCTCCTCCAGTCTCACTCTTACTCTTCCGTCCGGACTGGTCTCTTCAACAGCTAGATAACTAGCAGGGGCAGCAGGCACAGAGGAAGGAAGGCCTTCCCGACAGCCAGAGCCAGCCACTTGCTGGGGGTGCTGAGTCTACACTGGCAGCAGGCGCTGTCTGGGAGCCCGAGCCATCCCCAAGTGGACTTCTGCTGGAGACGCAATGGACACCAGGGGTTGGGCATCTCAGAGAAAACTCAATCGGCACAGTGGTCAATATGGATAACACCTACAGGGGCTGCCCAGCCAGGCGGAGGAGTTGGGTGCTTTCTGGAGACTTGCCCAGATTCTACCTCTAACTTTTCATTTAAAGATGTTTGGCACCACTGAAGCCAAGACAAACCCTCACCCTGCCCAATCTCAAGGGGAACACAGAGTCGTCTGCTCCTGTGAACGATGGCCATTTGTATGTGCAGGGTGGGTGCGCAAGGCCAGTGTGCACACAAAGGAAGGGAGTGTGGGGGACGAGTGTGTAAGCACGGGGAGAAGGCACAGTGAGTCTGAACACACAGGGTCAGGGCACAGCAGCAAGTCTGTATACCCGGACAGGGGATGCATGGCCACGTATAATATGAGGGGAGGTGGTGCAGGACCCGTGTTCACACTGGAGAGTGCACAGTGTACTAACCATGGTTCTTAGTGTGTGTTAAGAAGGATTCTGAAGCTCTGTTGGGCTCCAGACAGAACTCTGGGTTCTCTCCCTGCTCTGGGATCACAAGCTGTGAGTGGCTGATTCCCATGGGAGTGTAGAGCTCGTGAGCCTCACCAGACACTGTCTCCCAGCTCAGCAGCGGACTTGTAAGTGATGACAACTCCCCTACTCTGAAAGTGGGCACAGCTTGCCCCCTGTGCACTGGGACGGCCGTGCCATCAACGACATGCCAGTAAGACCCAAAGCCTGTGTGCTGGGCCTCTGGACATTGGGAACCCAGTGGTGCTAGGCGGGCAGCTGTGTAACCCACCTCCCCAGTGCCACTTGCTCTGGGGGGTTGGCCAAAGTCAGGCAGGACCTGGGCTGGCAGACAAGGTGCAGGCCAGAGGTAGAAAAGCTCAGGGGACAAGTTCTAAGACAGTGTCAGGACGTGAATGAGACAGGTGGACAGAGGCAAGCACTGACCCAAGGGCCAGAGGAAGCCTCCAGCAGGGTCAACAGGGCCCAGAAACCACCTCCCCTACTCCAAGATTCATACCAGGGCCAGTTGCTGGGCCTGGCTTCAAGGATCTGAGAAGGCCCTGCCCCTGGCTGTAAGCCTCCAGACATGTGTACACACAGGCATTTTTCTGGGGAAAGGATATGTGGTTTTCATCAAAAAGATCTAGAACACCACCACTACCTCCTGCCTGCCTGCCAAAAAAAGGTTTAAGAACCACTAAATTAATGGCTTTTATTTTGAGAGCATTTTCATCTGGCCCCACCTCTGGCTGGTGTTCACAATGTCTTAGGGGACTTTTCCATGCTTTACTGGCCTTGGCCCCAGGAGTCATCTCATCCTTAGGGAAGGGTTGAGCTCACACTGGCCTGACAGAGGATCCCCCTAAAGGCATCCCTGTCCCAATGGAGGTAGTGAGACAAGCCAGGGGCACATGACTGGGCTCATCCTTAAAGAAATCCTCTCACTTATACCAGGCCAAGGCCAAGGAAGGTATAGGATACACCTAGAGTCCAGACTCTCATTGTCAGGCATGAAATGAAGTGTCATCATTCAGTACTAAGCAATTTCAAGGAGTGAAAAAGTGTAAAGCAAGGAAGACTGCTGTGTATGGCTGTGCAGGTTGTGCACTGCACAAGAGGCCCAGCAGAAGTAGTGAGAAAGGGTTGAAATTTAGCCCACACTCTGTCCACTAAACAGTGTGTCCTGATACAGGGCTATCCCAGAGCAAGATGTACCCATCCTTTTGCACATAGGCATGGCCAGCCTTTTTTCTAACTCACACAGATGTGCCATAATGTGTAGCCCATGACCATCTCTGCCATCAGGCTTCAGGGCAAAATGACCAGGGTCAATTGCAAACAAACCCAATCACTAAGCCGACACCCTCCAGGGTCCTCTCAGTGGGGATGGGTTCCAGGTGGTGGGTTTGGTCTGGGGGAGTGACAGCATGGAAAAGCAAAGGCTCTCTCTGCAACCAAAGCTAAAACTACCCAAGATCCACCCCCCCCGCTCCCAACGCAGCCACTCAGCACCAAACCCAGACCCTCAGAGGATCTCTTGACAGGGTCATATCACTGACCCCTGTATTTTACTCTCATGATTCTCTGACCACTTGCCAAAAAGAGAATAAACTAACAATTGAAATGGCTCCGTTAAGACCGCCTGCCATTTTCCCCAGTGAGCACAGCCCTACGGCAGGGGCAAGAACTCTTCACCCCTCCAATTGGTCTGTCTGCACCTCACCACCTGGAGGGTGGGTCTAGGATTTAAAGAAATCTATTTTTGGGGAGCCCGGGTGGCTCAGTCGGTTAAGCATTGGACTTGGGCTCAGGTCATGATCTCATGGTTTGGAAGTTCAAGCCCCATGTCAGGGTCTGTGCTGACAGCTCAGAGCCTGGATGCTGCTTCGGATTCCGTGTCTCCCTCTCTCTCTGCTCCTGCTCTGTCTCTTTCTGTCTCTCAAAAATAAATAAATGTTAAAAGAATTTTTTTAATAATAAAGAAAGAAATCTATTTTTTTATTTATTTTTTTTAATATATGAAATTTATTGTCAAATTGGTTTCCATACAACACCCAGTGCTCATCCCAAAAGGTGCCCTCCTCAAAACCCATCACCCACCCTCCCCTCCCTCCTACCCCCCATCAACCCTCAATTTGTTCTCAGTTTTTAACAGTCTCTTATGCTTTGGCTCTCTCCCACTCTAACCTCTTTTTTTTTTTCCTTAGAAATCTATTTTTTTAATATTTACTTTTAGAGAGAGAGAACGTGAGCACGAGCGCACACACACACACACACACACACACACACATGAGTGGGGGGTGGGGAGAGAAAGAGGGAGAGAGAGAATCCCAGGCAGGCTCCATGCTGTCAGTGCAGAGCCCGACGTGGGACTTGAACCCGGGAACCCTGAGATCATGACCTGAGCCAAAATCAAGAGTTGGATGCTCAACTGACTGAGTCACCCAGGCACCCCTAAAGAAATCTATTTTTGGACACCGTGGCTCCTAACCAGAAGCTTTCTTCCACCTGATACACTGAAAAAAAAAAAAAAAAAAGGCAGTATGTTCCAATGAGGGAGGCAACAGCTGATGCATTAGACCCATCAAGAGAGTGTGGGTGGGTCGCCAAGTCGGCAACTTCGCAGTAAGTGCTTACAGCAATTTTGGCAATGCCCGACTTTCCCCTTAAACACTGGCTTTGGAACAAGCACCTAGGAAAAGATGCAACTTTTCTGAGAAGTTTTTATATATTGTTCCCCTGGTCTACCCTGGGCAGATGGGTCAGAAGCCTGGATCTTGCTCGGCCACTGTCTTCCCTTTCACTCCCTGCCTTGCTTACCTATAAAACACTCAGAACACTCAGAACAGAGAGACATCCAGTAAGAGTCCAACAACTCCAGAAGAGAAGTTGGTCCATCCTTACCGGGAAGATCAACCTTCCAGAAGTCACCCGACAGAGCTCACTCTAGCAGGACAGATGAGGGCACCAGAGAGAAGCTATAAAATGGAGGGGTTCGGGTAGGGGGTCCTAAATAGGGCTCCCCAGGACCATCCCCCAGCTTTGCCAGTTTCAGGCCATCAGATCTGGGGCAAGAGGCTTGATCCACCGTGATCTTCCGTGTCCTCCGTGAAAGGAGGACACTACTGACAGGAGTGTCCAGAGGCCTCGATGAGCAGGGATTCTTAATGCACACTGCCCCAGGTAAACGGGCAATCAACGTGAGCGTTCCTGGGGTTACCCAAGCTGCCCGTCCTCCCTCAGGTTCCTGGCGGACCGCTAAGGTCTCACTGTGCTTGTGAGGACAGGAGGGCTCCAGCAGTGAGATCAGGTTTCCCGAGAGACTCGCCCCACCCCACCCCCCAGGAAGGGCCCAGGGACAGCCCTGGGTCCTTCGGCATCACCGCCTCCCAGTCCCTGTCACAGTGCAGGGATGGTGTCCCCAAATGTGCAACCATCCAGTATTCACAACCAAGGGGTTGAGCTTCCATGCCAGCTCATGTGCCTCCACGAGCACCCCATCCTCACCCCACACACCCCAAGAGAGGAGGGCTGGGAGACATCTGCAGAAGGAACAGAAGCACCAATCCCAGGAGAGTCTAGATCTGGGGCAACCTTGCAGAAACGGGGGTCCTCTCCTCCACGCTTCCCTAAAAAGTGACAACGATGATGAGGATGATGTTAAAACTGGGTGATGAATGTGACGCACTTCAAGTATGCTTTAAGTATGAGAGGAATGGCTTTTTCACTAGACCAGAGACAGAACGAGTGTCAAACCTGGCCCAGCTCCCCTGTCCTGCACCTGTGGCAGGCATTGCTAATCGATCAAGGCTCTCCTTCTTGCTGGGCATGGGTGCAGCTTCAAAAGGCTCAACAAGGTGGATTAAAATCTATTGGCACTCTGGGGCGCCCGGGTGGCTCCGTCGGTTAAGTGTGCGACTTCCACTCAGGTCAGGATCTCACAGTCTTTGGGTTTGAGCCCCGCGTCGGGCTCTGTGCTGACAGCTCGGAGCCTGGAGCCTGCTTCGGAGTCTGTGTCTCCCTCTGTCTCTGCCCCTCCCCCATTTGTGGTGCGAGCTCTCTCTCTCTCTCTCACTCTCTCTCTCTCAAAAAGAAAAACATCTATTGGCTGTCTCCATCCTGGTCCGTAGAGCCTCCCCACCCCCCTCAAGCACCGACGCATGGCGCGTGCATAAGGCACACACGAGCGCTTGCACCCACATGTGGGTGTTGTGTCCGACTGGAGCAGATCTGGGCCAGGGTGAGGACTACTCCCCCCCAGGAGAGCAAACCTCCACCGGGCCGCTGTAGCACCAGGCACCGGGCCGGGCGTCCCACCCACTGGCTCTCACGTAATCCTCCCAGCCTCCCTCTGAGAAAGTCTTCAAAGTCCCCACTTTTCTGATGAGGCAATGGAACCTGCGAAGCCAGAGCACTGGTCCAGAACCCAGCCCATAAGCTCACAAGGCCAGCGGGGATGTTTCCGAGTGTGGCTTTAGCTCAAAGCTGGGAACACCCAGCTACTCACCCCTCACTCTGTCTGCTCCATCCCAGCCACGGGGCAGGAAAAGAAGAGGAAACTGAGTATCACAGAGACACATGACGTGTCCACTGTAGTGGATAACAGAGTCGGGAACTGAGAAGCAAAGACAGTACCACAAAGGCCAGGCATCCAAGTGAATTAAAATGGAAGAGTACATCAAAGCTCTGTCGGAAGAGGAGCAAGGACCGGGCAAGTCAGCAGTGCCCCGGGACCGGTGCCACGGCCTGCCCTCCCGTGCCTGTCCCTAGTGGGTGAGGAGGCAGATGTCAGCATGGTGGCCCAGGGTCCCCCAAGGCGTCCCTGCCACTCTTACCAGAATCACCTGGCATCAGAGGGCTTTTGCAGACGCTTCCTCAGTTGCTACCTGAAAGTCAAGCTTCTACTGACCCACTTCACAGAAGGAGAAATAAAGTCCCAGAGAAGACAAACAGCTCACCCATGGGGCAGCAGAGGTGACCAAAGCAGACCTGGAACCCAAGCACCCTAGCTTCCAGACCCTGGAGTCCGGATACACAAAGCCCCCTATATGATGTGATCCTTAGCCCTCACCAGGCACGAACCTCTGTAACTTCTCTGACTGGAGTCCCCAGACCAGCAACGGCCGTGTCACCTGGCAGCTTGTCAGTGATGCATAAATTTTATTTTATTTTATTTTATTTTATTCCATTCTATTCTATTCTAATGTTTATTTATTTTCGAGGGGGCAGGAGCAGAGAGAGAGGGGGACAGAGCATCCAAAGCACGCTCCGCTCTGACAGCAGAAAACCCTACGTGGGCTCGAACTCACGAACCATGAAATCATGACCTGAGCTGAAGTCGGACGCTCAACTGACTGAGCCACCCAGGAGCCCCAGACATGCAGAATTTTAAATAGCAGAATCCCTGGGGGTGGGGCCCAGCAGGTGATTCTCATGCATGCTAGAGCTTGAGAACCACTGGCCTGCACAATCCTGTAAGAACATGTATTAACCCCATTTTACAGATGAGAAAATAAAGACCAAGCAATTTGCCCAAGGTCACCGAGCTAGGTTGGAGTGAAGCTGGGGCGGGATTCTTAACCCCTTTTTTCACTTCCACCTTCAACAAACAGAAGCTGTGGCTCCAGACTGAGTGGGGTCAGCCAACAAAAGGAAGACGGATTCTCTCTCTCCCCGATGATTCAAATTTACAGAAGATTCCCCAAGTTCCTTCCTGTGCCAGCACCAGGGGGACCTAAGAAGAGAATTCATCCTCTGGGGTCTCCCCAGGCACCCAGGTTCCTTGGGACGTCAAGGGGAAACCACGTGAGGTGGTGCTGTGTTGGCAAAGGTTTAACAGGTGGTTCGGGGAGAAAGGGCCCTTGGTTTGTGGCATTTGCCGCTAAATACTCCCACCAATTGGCCAGTGTCAAGGCACCAAACAGGAAACTTGCTGACGTGGATCTGGGAAGAGATGCGTCCAGTTAACACAGCACTGGATACAGGAACCTGCCCCGGGAGGCGCAGGGAGGGGCGGAGCAGCCGCTGGGGGATGGAGCCAGCCCTGGAAGCCACCTTGAAGCCACCACACATCGCTGCACCTCCCGGCTCTCCCCACCACCCCACTTGCCCTGCCCAGGCTCTGCCCCATGTCCCATGTACGTAGGAAACCCAGAACCCACTCGGAGTTGCCCTTTTCTTATTGTTTCCTACACGAAGCATCTTTCTCTTTTTTCATAAAAGTCTTCCACACAAGTAATCCATGTACAACGTAGAAAACGAGCAAATACACGTGAGTTCAAATTGAGAAACACAAAGTACAATTTTCTGGTTGCAAATACGTTGTCATAGCCTTCCAGAAAGTTGTTAACAATATGTACAACTGAACAACACAAACCGTTCCAGAACCTGCTTTTCCAACTCAGCCATTTACCAAGAACAACATCTTTTCGCATAAAAATCGTGGACGGCCACTGTCATCGCAGATGCTGGTCCTGTAGGAGGCTCCAGGAGTAATTAAACCAGTGCCCTGGTGCTGGCCACCCAGGCTACTTCCAGTTGTCGTCCACTGTAAGGGAGGTCGTGGTGCAAAACACGTCCACACACTTTGCCCACGGCCACAAGCCTGGTCAGTGATTTTTCTCAGAGTGAGTTCCCCGAAGCAGGATCGCTAGGACAAAGAGTTCGCTGATTTTTAGGCGTCAAAGACATACGTCCCATGTGTATTTGGTCTTTTTCCCCTTTACTAAGCACTCAGTACCTCAAGTGACCTAGGACTCTGAGCTAGGTACTAGGAGAAAGAGTTTTTGATCTTCAGCCATTAGACTGTGCTCTCTGTGTCAGTAAGTGTTACCATGGCTGTGCCCCTTGGGGGCTGGCACCTAAGAGCTGAGTGACTGAATGAATGAATTAATGAACTAGGAATGATGGAGAAGTTAAATGAACCCCACTCTCGGAGTGAGGCAGAAACAAGTGGAAACATGAGAACCCAGAGTGTAGATGTAAAGAAGAGGGTAGGAGCTAGGGAAAGTGACAAGCAGACCCCTGGACAGTGGGGACCACCCACCACCTACAGCTCAGAGGCCAAGCCTGTCTGCCCAGGCAGGGCCCCAGAGAAGGCTCAGGGCTGGGGGACCAGCCTGGAATCGGGATGAATTTCTACCTTAACCGCAGATAAAATTCTGATTTCCTTTTAGACTAATGTGCAAATCCCATTTTAGGAAGAATGATAAAAATCACAGACAAAAACTAACAGGTCTGTGGGTTTCTTGTTTAATGTAAATAAAAAGTTTCTTGCTCATTGGGACGCCTGGGTGGCTCAGTCGGTTAAGCCTCTGACTCTTGGTTTTGGCTCAGGTCATGATCTCACCGTTCACGAGTTCGAGCCCCACACATGGGACTCTGTGCTGTCTCTCCCTCTCTCTCTACCCCTCCCCCACTCACACTGTCTCTGTCTCTCTCAAAGTAAATAAATAAACTTAAAAAAATTTTTTTTAATTAAAAAACGTTTCTGCTCACTGATGAAGTTCAGGAAAATCAAATCAAACTGCATTTGCCTGAGCAAGGAGATATAAACAAGGGGAAATCTGAGGCAGCCCGGCCCGGCCCCGCCCCGCCCTCCTTTCCATTCTGACTGTGGGAAGACCTGGACACAAGACCAGGGCTGCGGGCTTCTCGTCCAAGCCCCCTGGGCTGATCACCGGCTACAGAGACACCCCTCTCCCTGGTTAGAAATATTGTGAAGGGCCCAGGCCCACCTCCTCCGGAAATCTCTCCCCGACCCCCGGGCCCTGGACTTAGGTTAGTCCTCATGGGCAGCAAGGTGTGGCCAAAACAAGATGCCTTAGGCTCAACTCCTACCCGCCATGGTTGGCTGTGGCCTGGGTGAGTTAGGTAACCTCTCTGGGCACAGCCATCCTGCAAGGTGGCTCTGAGTGAGGGTAAAGGGAGAAGCTGTTATAACGTATCTGGTCCAGAGCCCCCTCCACACCCAGGTGCCAGGCAAAGGGAAGCTATGATCCCACAGCATAACATGTTGCCCCCACCTGTACTCTCAGCCCCTGTAGGGAGACCCTCTACATCTCTTTATCACACCCTCCAGTTCACTTGACTGACACAAGACTCCACACGTCAGGGACACTGGGGACAGCACTCACGGGCCTCACACACATTATAACTTTTATGTGTAATCCTCCCAATGGCCCTGTGAAGGGACTGAATGATGGTGCCCATTTTACAGATGGGGAAACCAGGACCTAAATGAATTTTCTTAAGTAGGTTGAATTAGATGAGCGACGGGAGGCACGGCTGAGAGTTGAAGCCAAGTCTACATGGCCCCAGAGTGCACGCACCTCCTGCCCACACAACCCGCCTCTCTCCCCTTATGCTGAACAAACGGTACTTGATGGCCTGAGCTCTCCCAGCCCTCCTGAACTGTCTCAGAAAAGCCACAGCTGGATGGGGAAGCTTGGGGTTGAAGTGACCCCTCTTTGTGGAAGGCCCCAGAGCTGGGTCTAGGAGGTCAGTGTTGGGTGTCCCAGGCTAGTTGGGTCACAAGCTCTCCCTTGACTCCACCTTCTACTCTCAGTTCCTCATCTATAAGGTGAGAGTGGGGACAGCCGACTGGCTCGGTCGGAACAGTGTGCGACTCTTGACCCCAGGGTTGTGAGTTCGAGCCCCATACTGGGTGTGGAGATTATAATAAACAAACAAACAAACAAACAAACAAACAAATAAAGCCATTTTAAGAATACATAAAGTGGGGATAATAAAATCCCCATTTGATTTGAAGACCAAGTGAAGTAACACATGTGAAGAGCTTAGTCCAGTGCCTGGCACATAGTCGTCAACATGAAATAGGATTATTGCGTCTGCGCACCCAGTAAATCTGTTCAGGGTTCAGGGGTTTCCCGCAAATTCCCTTTCTGGGGAACCGCCTGCCTGGGTCTTAACACTTGGAGGGCCTCAGGCCTCCCAGGCTGTCCTTATGTTTAATCCCATCTCCCTGAGGTTAATCTCCTCGTTCATATATATATTTCATTTCATACAGTCACCCCTGCATGGTCTCGTCAACCAGCAACGTGCAGCATATAAATGTGGATTTACAACAGGGTCTGGGTCCCACTTCCTGTTTCGGTGGCAACATCGGGTACTCAGCCACCAGCCGTCCAACTCTGACGGGAGGTGACAGAACCGAGGGCACACTCTACCATGCGCGGAGGGGCCATAACAACCCCTCACAAAGGGATGGACAGAAGCAGCCCCTGGGTGCTAGCAAACTGAAGGTGGGGGCCGGGACCACGGGAGTCAGGCAACATGGCCTGGGCTCCTGGCCCCTCGCTGAGGGGAGAAACGGACAGCACCCACCCAGATCTGTCCACTGTTTGAGGTGGAAAGGAAGGAGGGGGTGAGACCAGAGTCCCACTCTCTTGCCTTGTTTCCAATTTCATTTGCAGAAAAGCACCATAGAGTAGAAACTAATATTTTTTATGACTCCTGAACCACTTATCCTCTGTGCTAACATCCTGTAAATAAATGTCACTACCTTATTATACGTGTGGTTTATCTTATACAAGAGCAAAGTGGAAACTCAGTCTCTTATTAAAAACTGATGTGTGTGTATGTGTGCCTGTGTGTGCACATGTGTGTGTCTAAGTATTTTCATCTGGTTTGGGGCACAAGGACCAGCCTTCCATATCATTCTTCATATCAAAAGCCCCGAGCCTTCCACAGGAATGAACTGTAAGGACCATTTCCAAACATCAACTCCACATGGATGTCCCAGGGGTAGGGGCAATCACGATAAATACTTTACAGTTTCAGGAGTCAATACTTCTAATAAGTCTGATTTGGGAGGAGGGATTTTCAATGGCACAGATGCGTCCCCCAGCTCAGCTCCATTGCCCACCCAGGGTGGTTAGAATGCATGTGGGGGCCTTTAGGGGCCCTTGTGTCTCCACCCGGCAGCTGGCCCCACCAGCACAGGACTGACATCACCCGACTCGCCCAGTGTTCGTGAGATGACGACTGTCGAGGCAGGTGTGGGGAGTCCTCCTCGGCATTCACCCCGAGCAGTGACAGGGCATCTCCGCCGACCGGTCTCCAGGGCTGGCAGGGCCTCCCCAGGCCTCCCAGGAGCTTGGCCAGGAGCACAGACAGAGAATGAGGGGCGCCTGGGTGGCTCAGTCAATCAAGCGACTGACTCTTGATTTCAGCTCAGGTCATGATCTCACGATTCGTGAGTTGGAGCCCCACATTCAGCTCTGTGCTGACTGCACAGAGCCTGCTTGGGACTCTCTCTCCTCTCTGCCCCTCCCCCACTTGCACTTTCTCTCTCTCTCTCAAAATAAATAAATAAACTTTAAAAAAAAAAAAAAAGGTACAGAGGAGCACCTGGGTGGCTCAGTTGGCTAAGCGTCCAACTTCAGCTCAGGTCATGATCTCATGGTTTGCGGGCTTGAGCCCTGACTTGGGCTCTGTGCTGACAGCTTGGAGCCTGGAGCCCGCTTCAAATTCTGTGTCTCCCTCTCTCTCTGCCCCTCCCCTGTTCACACTCTGTCTCTTTTCTCTCTCTCTCAAAAATAAATAAACATTAAAAAAAAGTTACAGTTGGGGCGCCTGGGTGGCTCAGTCGGTTGAACGTCCGACTTCAGCTCAGGTCATGATCTCATGGTTCGTGAGTTCGAGCCCCATGTCAGGCTCTGTGCTGAAAGCTCGGAGCCTGGAACCTGCTTCAGATTCTGTGTCTCCCTCTCATTCCGCCCCTCCCTCGCTCTCATTCTCTCTCTTTCTCTCTCTCTCTCAAAAATAAATAAACATTAAAAAAAATAATAAAAAAAAGTTACAGAATGCTTTTCTTTACCTCAGCTTCCCCCCTTTGCATAAATACCTTTTCTTCTCGCCTCCCAAGGACACTCTACGTGAAATCACACATCTGGTGTGCTACTAACAATTTTTCTAATAGATATTAGAATAAACATATCGAGTAACATTTGCCTAATAGACAGTAAAATAAACAGAGAAGTATGGGGGAAAACCCCTCATTTTGCCTATCGACCACCTGAATCACTGCAGGATTCAGGAAGATGGAATGTGGAATTGTCACACTTGGGGGAATGCAGGCACTCTGCACTCTGATAACTAGGTGATAACTCTTCACTTCCTCCCAGCCCCAAGTTCATACAGGTCGTCCTCTGAAGCCATCCAGCCCATTTAAGTTCAGTGAGGGCTGCATGTCAGGTGACAAGAACTGAGGAAGATGGCAGGGGACATGCCAGCTACAAACTCTCCCCCAGCATGTGGCTCATCGGCCCACCATGGCCTTGAGCCAGGATGGAAAGTCCTGACAAGCAGGGCTGCTTCCCAAGTGCGCCCGGTCACCTCCCCACACTAGGGCCCGGGCACGGGGGCCTCACCAGCATGGGCCCATTTCACAGGCTGCACATCTGTTGCAAGCACCAGGATGAGCCCGGGAGAACTAGCCTCAGAAAGCCTAAGGGGGAGGTCCCACTGAAGGCGAAGCCCCAAAGGGCCTGTCAGCAGCACCACCGCGGGCCCTGAGAAGGCATACAGGCGTGGAAGGAGGAGGCACGTCCCTGGTGTCGGGGCGGGGGGGGGGGGGGGGATCACGAAGGCCTTCCTACCATCAATCACATCTGTCTCATCCCACAGCCCAGAGAGGCCCAACACTGGCCAGATGTGGGCTGCCCGTGGGGACGGAGTTCATTTTCCTCGAGTCCTGTGATAATACTTGGCTGTGTTTATTTAACTTTCTGCTTTGGATGGGCCAGGAAAATCAGTTTGGCTCCCTTCGATCAAAACATAGCAGCCCACACATCATGCGAGGACACCCACACAGAAGACGCTCTCCCTACACCATCCGAAAAAATACATCTGGCTTACTGCTGGCAGGGGCCGGCCTCGGGGCCCCTGGGACGCTGCTTGGGTGCAGCACGGGACAGGCCGGGGTTCCTGTACATGCTCCACATACCCTGCCCAGGGCCGGGCTCCTCCTGGGCCGTTCCTCAGTCCCTCTACCGGGCCGAGGGGCCTCGGGGAGGGTGCAGGTGGCACAGGTGTGGTTCAGGGGGAGTAGAAACAAAGTTCACACCCAGATCCCCTGCCCCCAGAACTTAAGAAGGTGACAGAAGGATGAAAAGAGATAAGGAGAATCCATGAGAAAGGATCCGAGGCCCAGGGTCTCCCTCCAGCACCTGCAAAAGCAGATGCGGCTGCCTTCTTCCTGCCAGCTCCCACATCCTGGCTCCCAGAGGAAAAGGTGGGGGCCCCCGGGTGGGTTTACACAGCTGGGAAAAACCACTCATGCTCCCTGTTCTAATGGACTATTTCCAGTACCTCTATTTAGCCCCATGGCACCTGAAACATGCTCCTAAGGTTGGTGACAAGGACCCCAGGGCTCTGGGGCTGGAGTGCCCGTCCGGGACCGCACGGCAGGGCAAACACGGGAGCTCACGGCACCATCAGGCAGCCCCCACCTTGCACCCTTCTTTCCCACCCTTCTTTCCCACCCTCAGCTCCTTCCCTCGCCGAGAGGGCACCCGCATGTCCAAGCTCTGCCCACGCCCTCCTCCCCACAAACAGTTCTCCCTGGGAACGTACAAGGAGAAGCTCTGTCCACCCTTGGGAAACAAACACGGGAAGAGGCCCACAGAGACCCAGGGTGGTCTAGGGCCACGCAGGCAGGGGGTTCCTGGGGGCCTGGAGGCTAGCCCAGAAGTGGGGGCACACCCTGGCCCCTTGCTCACAGGCTCCTCAACCTCAGCCATCCAGCGGCCTCTAAAGCACAGAGCTCAGGTCCTGCCCTGCCACGTCCAGCTCTCAGGCCTGGCATGCCTCAGTTTCCACTCTTCTTCATGCTTCCGCAGGGAGGCTCATCAGTGTATTTGGCCTGTAAGATCTCCCAGTCGGGGAGCTCCAACAGCTGAGAGCACCAGGTCTGTAATCTGGCAGACCCAGGCTTCAAGCCCTGGCTTACCCAGCTGTGTGACACGGGGCACGTGGTCTCTCTCTGTGACTCAGTTTTCTCGTAGGTCCAATGGGGCGATGCAAATATCGACCCCTCAGAGGTGCTGTGTGGAGGCAATGAGATGATGGGGTAGGAGACAGAGCTCAGCGTCAAGTGCGCCGTGAGAGCCCAACAGATGGTACGCGGCGGAGGGCGGCCGCGGCGGTGGTCCTGGCTCAAAGAGCCAGCCAAGGTCCCTCCACCAACAAAGCCGCTGGCATCTGTATGCATCTTCACTGCATTCAACACACTTTCACACCCTGAGGGAATCACATTTTCTGATGGGGGGGGGGGGGGGGGGGCGGGGGTCAGGACAGGCGACACCGTGTCATGTGTCACAGAGGAGAAGGCTGAGGCCCAAGAAGTGAAGCACCTACTGCACGTGGGGGTCCAGCCCGGCCCAGACTCCAGGGGCCAGGCTCTTTCCCAGTCCTACCAGATCTCCCTGGTTGTCGCTGCTGATCACACACCCCACAGGGCACAGGCAGGTCCCCGAGTCAACCGGGCACTTCCTTACGGAAACAGAGAGTTCGCAGCAGCAACGCCCCTCTGCAGACTGAGGACCCCTGAAACACAGAAATCCCCCTAGAGCCCAGCCTGGCCCTGCCAGAGAGATAGATGTGCCACAGCCACTCAGACCAGAGGGCCAGGCCAGCACGGAGGCCTCAGCCCCTCCTCCAGCTATTCCAGCCCAGATGGCCCCACCCCCCCCCCAGGGGATAAGGGCCTGACTCCCCCCTCACCTGACCAAGCTGGATGCTAGAGCCCCTGACGGGAGGCGCCCATTCCCCACCTGGGCCCGGCAGCCACCAACAGAATCCCCCAGCCCTGCAGCCTTCCTCATCAGGCTAAAAAGTATTCTCTGGAAACCTTGAAAGACATCTGCGCCAGGCACAACCCCCCCCCCCCCGGGCAGGCCTCCCACCCCCTTTCACACCTTCTAAGAGGCAGACAGTGGAGTGGAAAGAGCCCAGGCATGGAGCCCAGCAGGCCCAGACAGAAGTTCTGCACCTCTGACTCAGTGTAGGCATCTGTACAGTGGGAGAACTAACAGCGTGTGCTCACCATCGGGCACTGGATAAGGTCTGCATAAGCTTACAGCGCCCACCAGCACGTAAAGGCTTGAAAACAGAAAGTGACCTGCCCAAGGTGACACAGCCACAGATTGGAAAAGCCAGAATAACCCAGCTCTGCCTCCAGAGACAGCACACTGATGCAATTACAGTTATCGTCACTCCTGCTGTTGGGCTCGTCACCTTCAGAAGCGCCTTCGGACTCCTCTATCCGGCCCCAAGCTCTCTGTCCCCGAGGACCCTTCCCCGGCTCAGACACCTGCTGTTCCAGCTCATGCATCTGTACCCCGGCCTTCCAGGCAAACACTTTCCCGCCTCAGTACCTTTGCTACAGGTGCCTCCATCACCTAAGATGCCACACCTGACCTCTGGTATCCAAAAGTCCTGTCCATCCCTGGAGAGACAGACCCCTCCCCCTTCTCTGCTTCCCATAATCCTCTCTTAGTGTGAGGCTCAGCTGGGCACACGAGGCAGTGAGCTCTCCAACGCAGGGCCCCATCCTGTCCCTCCTCTCCTCATTCCCAGCCAGGGCTTTGCCCCAGCAGGCACCACTATCAGCCGGTTCAAGTGAATTCATCCCAAGCCCTTTGCTTTTTCACCTTTTTTTAAATCCCCTAGGGAGAAAAAAATTTAAATACAGGCGGGCACACAGAGAAAAATAAAACTGACCCATAAGGTCCCACTTGGAAATGCTGTAGGTATTTTGAGGTGTTTGGCCTTCTGGAACACTTTCCATTCGCTGCATTTCCCTTTTTTAACAGAACTGGACCCCAGGCGTGTCCTCATGGCCCCCAGGGTGTGCAGGGCAGTGCTGGAAAAGTCCAGCTGCGAGAGGTTCAGGGCCACACTGGGAGGCGGCCAAGGAGGGGCACCAAGATAATGGGGGATCTTGAAACCACATCTTAGGAGGGAAAGCAAAGGAACAGACACTGTTGAGCCCAGCGGGGCAGACTCAGGGCTGTCTTCAGGAATCTGAAGGGCTGTCATGGGGAAGAGGGACTGAGCTTGCTGTGTGGCCCCAAGGGGTCAGGCCGAGACAAACCAGTGGAAGTCACTACAGGGAGATTTCAAGAAGGAACAGATAGGATTCTACCAGCAGAGCCTCCATGGAAAGGTACACTCAGGAGGTAGTGAGGCTGTTGGCATGCGAGGGGGTCAAGTAGAGCTAGAGAGACCCTCCAGGGAATTCAAGGCTCAGCTAGGAGGGGAGATTACAGTTGACCTTGACAGGCTTCTCTAGGCCAGGATCTCAAATGACCACCAGAGATATTGGAAAGAGGGGGAGACAGTTGGGTTGTGAATGACCCACCCCCACCCCCCACCCCCCAGCTCAGTCAAAGCTGCCGCCCGCCCGGAAGGGTCAGATCCTCTGGATTTTCCCGGAAGGCCAGAGATCTGAATGTTTATATAAATCACTGCAATTTTTAAACAGGTCCAATAAACTTCTCACAGGCCAGATACAGTCCGTGCACTGCATGCTGGAGACCCCCAGTCTAACAGGGAATTCACAGGGCAAATGAGGCAATCGAAAGAAAAGAGGAACCATGTCAGGCCCTGGAAGAGCAACCATCCCTGCAGGAACAGAATGGGTTAAGTGATGATTTGGCTGTCTGCTCCACTCCAAGGCTGCAGCTGGCCTCCTAGGCCCCTGGGGGGCTCTGTCAGCTGCCCAGGCCCCCGCCCAACCTGCCTGCCTCAGCCACCCAGCCTGGAACCCTGGATCTGGGAACAGGACAGCTGCCCTGGGGCTGGCCGGCCACAGCAAGCCAGGGAGAGATTCCGTTCCCCATGCCCCGCTGAGAGCATTTGCTCATTTGGGATGGATGCCACAGGGGCAGGCAGAGAAGCAGACCTCTGTGCCTGCTCTCCTTTCCCACTTCCCCTGCAGCTCCAGGCCTAGGGACAGGGAGAAGACCTCCAAGTAGCACAATAATTGAAACTGTGACAAGAATGACCGTCCACTGAGCATGTACACCGAGCGCTGGGCTGGGTGTTCAACACACAGTGGGCTCATATAATCCGCACAGGAACCCTGCAAAGGAGCGTTTAACCATCCTCACTTTATAAGTGAGGAAACCTATGCCCAGACAGGCTAAGCCACTCACCCACAGTCACGCAGCCAACAAGTGCCGGAACTGGGATTCAAACCTAGGCCCATCCTGCCCTAAACACCCCCATACACCAAACCTTTGGGTCAGAGGGTCCCAGCTCCCAGGTCATCTAAAGTACCACCTGGTGCCTGACCAGACTATGAGAGGAGAGAGGGGCAGAGAGAGGGCAGGGCCAACGTTACTGGCGTAGGCTGAGCCAAACTAGGCCAGCAAATATGGAGGCATTTCCCTAGGTTTCCCCTCTTGTCCTACAGGGGTGTCCACTCCAGATGAGCAATGCCTTGTAGGAAATGGAGGAGCCTGGGCTTGAGGGCCACAGCAGGAGGAGACAAGGCCCCCATGGCCCCAGGGGTCACCTGAGGCTTATCCCACTGTCATAATACAAAAGAGCGCCCCAGGCAATTCTGATGTCTCCCCAGATTAAGAGCCTCACACCTAGGACTACCTAGGACTATGCTTTTCATCCTAAGCAATAATATCTGGGGAATCTCACGTTGGATGTGCTGACTGTAACTTTTTCAAAAACACAATAATATAAACCCAAAGTGTGCGTGGGAGGACGGGTGTTACCCTTGTGGGGGGTGGGGAGGGGAGGCGGGGGAGGGGAGGGGAGGGGAGGGGAGGGGACGGCAAGGGCGCGCCAGGCTCTGGGGGAGGCCAGACCTGATGTCAGTTACACCTACGTGTTCCTGTCGTCAGACTGCATCAGGCTGCACACGTAAGGCTGGCTGGCACGTGACACCCCAAGAATACCGAGCTAACATACAAGGCACAGAAGCAGCCTGAATCACCTGGTTTGGAATCGCGTCTAACAGATTGGAGAGTAAGAAAATGGGAGGGATTGTAGGCGTGCTTCCATGTCTACGGGGGAGGGAGAGAAAATATAGACATTTGTCACATGTGTGCACTTACACCGAACTGCTCTGGAACAAGAAACCAATGACGCCAGTGGTCTCCAAGGAGGGGCAGGGGATGGCTGGCGGTGTTCTGATTTTTGGGCCTGGTGTATCCATTAGCAATTAATTTTAAGTTTATATGTGTTCTCATTAAAATCCCCTGCCACACCACCAGGGGTACCCATGCTGCACTTTGGGAAACACTGCCGTGTCCTCCTCTCCTTGCTGGTCCCCCACCCTGGACTGGCCCTTAGGCTGCAGGACTTTAGGGAAGCTCCTGTCACTCCTGCCCCCAGGCTGCTGGCATCTTCCAAGATGGACAACCTAGCAGGGCACCATGGCAGGCAGATGCGTTGGCCACCAGGTGCCCACTGGCCAGCTTCTGATATCAGCACCCTGCTTGTGCCCAAGGGAACCACTTCTCACCCACTTGGACCTCGAAGGACTGTCAGTCAAAATGCCTCACCCTCCCCTGGCACCCAACCTGGCTAGATGCTCAGATCTTCCGGGACATTAGTCCTTGAGCACGGCAACACAGGAGAGAGAGGAGGGGGCGCTCTTTGACCGGGGCGGAGGCAGGTCCCTGAAGACAAGAGCCACTTCCTCGTGCTCCACTAATCCCTGCAGGTGCCCTGGGTCCTGCTCCACCTTCTAGTCATTCCATCAGCTCCCCCTTCCCCTCACACTAAACTCCCTTTTGGCCTGAGTTGTCCAGATTTCCTTTCTATGGTGAGCAACCACTGAGCCCCAATGGACAGGAAAAGCAGCACAATAGCTGAGCCCACAGGATGGTCCCACGGTCATCCCCCACGCAGGAGCCCATCTCAGGCCAGGGCCGAGGGCTGAGTGAGGAGGAGGCCTCACTCAGGCTTCCCCAGAAGAAGCTGAAGGAAGAAAACAAACACCTCCTTACTCAAGGAAATTAGCAGGATTAGCTGAACCACCACCTCTCTTTCCTGGAAACCCCAGACAACTCAGGAAGCAACAATGCAAGGAAAGCACGGGGCTGTGCCCAGGTCCAGCTAAAGGCTCCCAGGGGCTGAGAGCTGGCTCGGAGAAGGCCCTGGGTCACAGTCGCAGACCGGCCCTCAGCAACTGTGGGACCCCAGACCAGACCTGTAACACCACCTTTCCAAGCACCACCTATAAACTGGATGTGATTAATCTACCTTCTCATGGGGCTGCCCACGGGGTAAATGACGTGCCCAGCACGTTGGTGTTGTTGAGCGCTGGGAAGTTATACTCAGCCTTAGCAACAATGGGGCAGGGTCTGGAGGACAAACAAGGACAGAGGTGGGATTCCCTCTCTCAGGGGGGCAACGTGAGGCTCAGATAGGAAACGTGCCCATCATGAGAACTACCCAAATTACTCCCAAATCTCCAAGTTCCTCCGAAATAACCAGATTAACTGGATTGGCTATACCATTTGATCCAGAGAGGTTATTTACATACACATATATTTAATACACACACACACACACACACACACACACGTATTTTTTTTAAAAACCATGGCTGGCTCAGTTGGTAGAGTATGTGACTCTAGATCTCAGAGTTGTGAGTTCAAGGCCCATATTGGGCACAGAGCCTACTTTAAAACACACACACACACACACACACACACACACACACAAAGAACGCACAGCTTAATGGAGCAGAGCACTGGCCTCCCCTCTGCAGCCAGCTCTCCCCACACATGTACATGAGAATGGCCCCCTCTCAAGCCACCCCAGGGGGAGCAGCATGCTGTCAGGGGCTCAGGGTCGGGAATGAAACAAACCCAGGCCCATAGCTATGTGACCCTTGGCACTCATCAGCTGTGTGACCCTTGGCAAGTTATTCAACCTCTCTGAACCTCAGCTTCCTAGAGTACAGACTGGGGAAGAGAGCATCTGCCTTAGTGGGAGAACAATGCTGTTCAGTAAACGTAGCCATTATCATCATCATCATCATCATCATCATCACCATCCCTTCCCTGCCCTGACTCCCTCAATCACTCGTCTGGGGGGGGGGGGGGGGGGGGGGGAAACCCCCCCCAAAACCCCCCCCCCCCCCCCCCCACTGGGCAGCAGCAGGACAGACCGATCTTGATTCGGGCCGGAGCAGGAAGTGATCTTGCAGTTTCCCAGACTTTGCTAAGCACTTCCCTTACCTTTCCAGAAGTCCAATGCAAAACCTTAATTCATAAAGGCAATAAGACACGGGGTCCAGCGCCCCACCTCACAGCCTCTCCTGGCTAGTTCATCCAAGCACAGTGGAAAGCCGCTGATCCTGTCCAATGTCCCACTGGACAGATGGGGAAACTGAGGCACAGAGAGGTGGTATAACTGGAGCAAAGTCACACAGCAAGCCAGAAGCAGGGCTGGAGCAGGAACTGTCACTGACACATCTCATTTATCCCTTGAGTACTGGCAATGCTTGAGAGCTCTGGGGCCAGGAAGCTAACACAAAACGGAGAGCAAGACCTAATACGGCAGGGACAAGTGGAACCATGGCAGGCGAGAGCGTGCACGCCCTGGTGTAAACGGCCAGCCCCGGCCGATCCCTGCTTGTGCAGCTAGCGTCAGGGCAGTCAGATCTTCTGATTCCTTTGAAAAGAAGCTAGAAATCTGGATTTTGCATGTGTGCAATGTTTTCTGAATTTGACGTGTGACATTCCAATTCCAAACAAATTTTAATCCCAAGTGGCCCACAAAACAAAATATTCTGGCATTGGACGTGGATCCTCAGATAACCAGTTTGCAATCTCTGTTGCCGTATTTCAGTGGAGGTCCTGAGTATGTTCATTGGCATTGAGTCAAAATGACATGAGCACTGCTAGGAAGGTCTCTTCCCTTACAACTCAGTGTCTTACCCAGGTGGCTAAAATTCTACCATTAGCTATTCATTCATTTGAATCAAACAGTACTTTCCTAGGATGTTTAAAAAGAAGATTCCAAAGAGATCATCGTAAGTGCCTTTATCTAGAGAGACACCAAGGCAACATTTCAGTCCCGGAAAAACAGAAATTAATAACAAAAATAGCCACAATAGCAAAAAACGAGCAATGACTACACTCGAGGCGCTCTCCCAAGTACTGAGGACACAGTTGACAGCAAAAGTTTCTGAGAAGGAAGAGAAGCACATGTCTATTTTAGATAAGAAGCTGCTAATATCCCCCCCCTCCAAATACCACCCCCCAGCTGAGACCAGACACTTGGTGTTTTTCCAGCAGAGAAGCATCCACCACACTTGCGATCTCAAAATAAAGTCTGGCATCTTCCAGGGACAACCTTTCAGCTGCCAAATAGCTGGGGCTCGGCCGAGGATCTGGCCACCTGACGTTCTGGGGGCAGGGGGGCGCACAGAGTCCTGGCAGTGCAGAGGGTGGGCAGAAGGGAGGCAGGGGAGAGTTTATCTCGACACTTTTCCCTAAAATGCTGATCTTAGGTCTAGACACCAGAAAAGATGCTGCTAAAATTACTAGGAAGCCTTTCCCCAAAAGGCAATTGGTTACATCTGATTTTAAAAGGCACTTGTAGGAGCTCACCCTCTTGGCCCAACCGGGAGTTCCGGATGAAGTCTCTGGAAGAAGCCTGCAAGATTACAGACTCAGTAAAAGAGAAATGGAGGCCCCAAGAGGATTTCCCAGGAGGCAGGGCAGGAACTGGAACATGGGTCCCTGACACCAATCCAGGGTCTGGGTCTGAGAGCCACAGGGACAGCCATGTGCCTCAGCCTGAATAAGGCCCAGGTGTCAGCACAGAGCCCGCTTCAGATCCTCTGTCCCTCTCTCTCTCTGCCCCTTCCATGCTCATGCTCTCTCATGCTCTCTCTCACTCTCTCGCTCTCTCTCTCTCTCTCAAAAATAAACATGAAAAAAATTAAAGCATGGGGGCACCTGGGGGCTCGTCAGTTAGGCATCAGACTTCGGCTCAGGTCATGATCTCACAGTTCGTGGGTTCGAACCCCGTGTCGGGCTCTGTGCTGACGGCTCAGAGCCTGGAGCCTGCTTCGGACTCTGTGTCTCCCTCTCTCTCTGCCCCTCCCCCACTCACATTCTGTCTCTCGCTCTCAAAAAATAAATAAAACATTTGAAAAAAAATTTTTTAATAAAAGAGAAAAAGAGAAGAAATTAAAACCCACCCACCCACCCCCCCATGGTTGTTTTCTGCACATGTATGCTCGGTACACACACTTCTATTCCATCTGTCCTTTGGAACCTATTAGATAAGTGAGGAGCAAAGTATGGCATCTCCAGTCTATCAAAGGCCCAGAGAGGTTAAGGCACTAGTCCAGAATCACACAGCTGGAATCCCCCGGTCTTCCATCTGCCAACCTCTGTAACCTCAGGTCACAAACCCCCTTCTCTGTGCTCCAACAGTGGCCCTTTCCCAAGTTCATCAAGTGTGCCAAGCCTTCTGGGCATGGTGAGCCGTGTGCCACCATCAACATCACTAGTGTCCTCCCCCCGCGCCCCGGCCAGGCCCACAATCTTCCCCAAGTTACTCACAGTTCAGTCTCAGTTCTATCATCCCCTTTTCTGGGAAGCTTTCTATTCATTTGAAATCCAATTCCCCTACTCCTTGACATCTCCACCCCCCAACTGAGTTGCAATATAGCATCACAACCAGGCCTACCTTCCCTCTACAGCAAGACTGCACAAAATCACCGGGAGGCATTGTGAAAACCCAGATTCCTGAGCTCCACTCACAGACTGGACGGCACAGATATAGAACATTCTCTTCATCAACAAGAGGTCTGTTGGACCGTGCTGGTCTAGACCCCAAAGAGCACATGTCATTGTTGGTAATCACAGGCTCATCTGTGTGAGGAGTTGATGACAATCATCTCTTTCACAAGATTGTATACTCCACAAGGATGGGGCCTAATATTGTGCCCAGCTCATAGTAAGCCCTCAATAAATATTTGTTAGATGGATCATGGACGGACGGACGGATGGATGGATGGATGGACGGACGGATGGATGGATGGATGGACAGATGAATGGTGAGGATTCTGGAAGAGGCAGGGATCCCAGTGGCCTCACCCCACTCTAGGGGAGTACACCCCCATCAGCTGGTGAAAAGGCAAAGCTTTACACTTCACCTCCCCGGACAGTCCTGCCAGAGCATGAGCCCTCCACTGGATCCCATAGCCCCTGTCCCCAAATAGGAGCAGAAGACTGTCCCCCAGGTGCCCAGTAACCACACCCTGGCTGAGAGCAAGCTGCATTGGAAAAGAAAGTCAATTCTCAAATGCCTTTGCTATTTTGAGTTCTTGGACACCTAGCAAACAAGAGCTGACAATCTGCCTTAATAGCTCCAGTTCTGAGTGTCTTAAAGAAATTTCTTTCCAACTAAGTAACCCAAATAAATTTAGCGACTTTTTTTTTTATAAGGAGAAATAATTAAAGAACAGATGGTGTTGCTTACTTTGAAATTTCTGCTCTAAAATAGATTTTGTGTGCACCCTGGTTGGGGTTCAACTCCCGCGCCCCCCCCCCCATCCATGTGTCAGAAAAGGAGATCAGCTCACTAATTACCTGGCTGTCTTTTCCCTACAAGATCCCAATTTAAGAATCTTGTTTCATTCTAAGAAAATTAATTCAAAATGCCAAATAATTTAAAAATGTATTAAGATTCCCCTTAGACTAGAAAGCAAAAAGGAGCTTTCATTTGCTAAAAAATCACCTTGGGTAGTCAGATTAAAGTTTAGCGCTTAAGACTTGATCCCCAGAACTGAGCTTTTGGCAAAGCTATTGGTTCCATATGTCCACACAATGTTTCATTTAAAATATATGTGCTTTTAAATTGGTCTCCAACCATTTCTATGCCACGGTCTCTAACCGCCCCATGCATTTTCCCAACCCTTGGAGCCTTGTTCTCCTCGGAAGCTAGACTGTTTTATTTGCATTGGAGGTAACCTATTTCCAGCCTGCCAAAACCTGTTCACTTTCAAAGCCACTTTTGGAGATTTTATAGCCTGAAATGGAATAAAATTTAAATTTAATAAAATTTGAAACCCGAACCAAAAAAAAAAAAAAAATGAACTGGTTTAAAAGCCAGCTACCCAGACGTTGAGGAAAATATTCTGAGAAAGCCCCACAGGGAGGAGGGGGAGAAAACCAGACCATCGTTAGCCTGCCAAATGTCATTTGGGGCTGGTTTCAGAGGAGAACCAGAGCTGGGGATGCAATGCAATTATTTAAATCCAGAAAGAAAAATGTTTGCTCCCAAATTTGGCAGCAGCTGATTGCCTCCGATCCTTCTCATTTCAAACTCATTCCATGCATGGGTGGGGGAACCTTCCAGGCCCAGAAGAGCGTATCAGATAAGGGGTGTTATCGCACCCGGCCTCGAAAGTTGAAAGGTCCTGGGTGGCTGTTTTTTTTTTTTTTATTGGATGAACTGAGAGTTTCACTCTAAAGCATTGTGGGGTGGCAAACCACATTTTTCTTTAAACCACAGGTTGTATCAGGAGGGGATTTTCTCTTTTCCTTTGTTTCTCTCTGTCTCTGCCTTTGTCCCTGGCTGGCAGCCCCCCTCTGCCCCTGCCGTGCTCGCTCTCTCTCTCTCTCTCTCTCTCTCTCCCTCCCTCCCCCTGGCACCCGGTGTGTGAAGGACCCGTCTGGCTGTCACTCAGGCCCCTTTCTGGGCTCCACAGGCCTCAGGGTATTACAACCCCCCACTGCCCCGGGTCCTCTGCAGCCTGGGAAGCTGTGCTCAAAGGCCGGCGGCGGGAGTCTGGTTTGACACCCATAAAAGGGCTCTGGAGGATGCACCAAATGCCCTCTGATGGTTTTCTCCCTCCTCCAGAGATGGTTCCTAAAGAAAACCACATCGCCTGTCCTGTGAGGGGGAGCCAGGAAGGTGAAAGAAGGGCCCTCCAGCGGTCCCTGGTCAGGCTCACTGATACATCGGTTCCAACAAGAGCGTGGGCAGCAACCCCAGGGTGTGGGGGACAGCCCCCAATACCCAAAACCGTGAGTGCGTGTGGGCTGGAAGGTCACTCGTTTGCCCTAAGTCACCCCTGCAGGAGTTTCTGAAGACGAGTCATTCAGCCAAAAGGACGCTGCTCCCTCACCCTCCCTCCTGCGAATACATGTCCCACTGCAAGGCGCCCAGCTGCGTCAGAAGGGATGAGACACACACTGCTCTTCTAGCAACTTCCATCTCCTGCTTCCCCTGCCCCCACCCCTTGGCCCAACGCCTCCCCTGCTCTCCTTTCCTCCAGCAGGAAAGATAACAGCACCGCTCACCGCAGCCAGTGAACCACACGGCATCCTCAAAGCAACCTTGAGAGGTGAGACACTACTGCTACCCCCCTTCAGCAGGTATGAACACTGAGGCTCAGATTGCTTAAGTGCTTTGCCCGGCTAATCAGTGGCAGAACCAGGATTTAACTGCTTTTAACAGATCTGTGAGTGGATCCTCAGTCTCTGCAGGACTATGGCCCTGGACCCTCTGCCAGCAAGGCCTTGCCCTGGGGTGTGGCCCAGAAGTCGGGATGGGTGGTGCTGAGTCACCCCCACTCTCCCATCAGGCCACCCTGGTGACTAATGACTCTGGGCAAAGCAGAGAGGCCCGTGTGGGGGACAAGGCCTGTGACCGACCTTGAACTTAAGAGGCTCCAAGCTCTGACCAGCGTCGCTAATGGGCCCGGAGTAACCTGAGCCAGGCCTTGGATGGAGGCTTAAGGCATTAAGGCTGGCTGGCCTGCCGGCCGGCTGGCACCACTACCTGGATAACAGCCGGACTTCTCCATTTCACGGGGCCTCTGTTCAGGGCAACCTTTTCTCATACGGCAACAAAGCAGTCCCATTTATCAGGCGCTGACTAAGCGCCAGCGCTCTCCCAAGAACTCTACACACATTATCTTGTTTAATCTTCACCACTGCACAGAAAAATGGCATCGATGCTGCATTCGAGGCAGCTGAGGCTCAGAGAGGGCAAGGCGGTCGCCCAAGGGCACACAGCCAGGAAGCTCTTCGAACAGGCCTGCATTCTTAACCACAGTCCTGAGCTGTCTTTGGAAGGAGATTCTCACTTGAGATTATTGGTAGCTTCTTTTCATTTTAGTACATTTTTAAATGCTCTGCAACATTCCAAGGGGGAAAAAGAAGTTGTAACTGGATAGGGGGAAAAAAGGAGGGAGGAAACACAGAAGGTCGGGAAAGAGTATTAAGGTCATTACGTTTGATGGGAAAACTTCACACACACACACACACACACACACACACACACACACACACCTTAATCTGCTGTTTATTTGGCATTTTGTGATCATCAAAAATAAAAAATCCCAAAGGCTCATTTTTCTTGTGTAGGGCTTAGATCTTTAGTTTCAAACTGGGCAGAACGCTCCAGACACAAATTCTTCCCTTCCAAGCTACCCAACAGGCTTCTGAGCCCAAGACAAGGCACCAGAGCCCCCAGCCCAAGCCCAGGCAGCTCCTTCACGTGTTTCCCGAGTCCTCACGGCAGCTGGGGAGGAGAGACTGGTGACCCTTTCCCGATGAGGATCCTGAGTTCACACATGGCACACCAAGTTTCCAACATGGGTCAGCCTTCCAAAGCACTGCCACCCTGCTTCCAACATCCTGTCCCCCCAGCCCTACGAGAGGTTTGCCACTGGATGCTCTGGGGCCCAGGGAGCACCTGCAGAGACGCCCACACAGCACTCGAATGATGGCACAGCTTCACGGAAGCCCTGGGCCCCGGTGGGATGGCAGGCAGGCAGCATTAGTGGGCTGGAAGCTGTAGGAGACTCACTTCCCCTCTCTAAGCTTTTCTAGTCATCACATCCTATGTTTTCCTGCAGAACAGGAGCTTTTCCGGGTCCCTGGAGCAGAAGGAAACCTGCCCCCTTGCTGCCTCTCTCTGGCCCCCACGTCTCCAGCAGACACCGAGCCGCCTAGAAAAGGCCACTGCTGAAGGGTGCCCCGGAGCACAGGCCTGAGAATCTGCCAGGCTGGCACCCTCACCCACTAGCAGCTGCCCTTCTCCCAGAAGGGAAAGAAACTCGTGGGCGGGTTTTTAAGGCTCGAAATAAAGTTTAAATATTACGTGGAAATTACTAAACAAATCAAATCACTGTTAAGTGGATGTCACGGGCTTCCTCTAGACAATACGTTTAATGAAGATTATTGTCCTCCTGGTTATAGTTTGAGATTTGCATTTTATTATCAGAGAACCACTTATGCATTACTCCAGGATTTTCATTAGGTAAATAAATTTTTATGTGGATTTCATTATATTCCCTTGGCTGAGATCCTGATCACTTAACAGCAAGAATGCCGCTCCGACATCCTCTGTGTCAATCAGGATGTAACAGTTTCCTCTGGTTGTTGAAAAGTACTTTTTAAAAACTCTGGAGTTGATGGCCAAAGGAAGAGGGACAGGGTCAGAACTCAGGGTAGAGTCTGTGTCCAGCGCTTTCCCTGAAACAGACACACAGAACCTAAAACGAAATTTCCTATTTAAAAAGGTCCATGTAGTTACGTATATATATGTGTGGTCTATATAAAACTGAGATTAAGATGCTTTATGTATAAAATTTATATGTCAGGTATAAATTTTTTTCCTGGTGTTTTCTCCACCCTGCTTTGGCCACCGCAACACAAACTGATGTAATCGCCCGGGGAATAACAGGGCTGAGGTGTGGGCCAGTCCCGGAGAAAAAAAGTTGAAAGAAACAGGAAGAAGCAGGAAGGAAGACGGTGGGGGTAGACATTCCTGGAACCACAACCATCAGCCGGAAAAAAAAAAAAAAAATCTTTTCTAAGAAGTATAATATGAAGCAATTAAGCTAATTGGAATCTAGATTATACCAGGCGCCTCCGGAAACTTGAGACCAGGGGAATCTCCTTGCTGGAAAAATCACACCTCGGTATGAATGAGTGAGGGAATGAATGAATGAATGAATGAATGAAGCTGCTAAAAGCAGACCCTAACATCCAGATCTAAGCCACGCGGCCCTGTAAGACCTAGGTGGTTCCAGGTGTCCCTTTTCTAGGGCCTGAGAAGGTTTCAGAAGAGTTTGCTATAATAAAACCTCCTGGTTGTTGAAAAGGGTTGCCACACGCCAGGGAATGGGCCCCGTTTGATGCAGATATGGCATCCACCTTCAGGCCACGCAGCCCAAAGGACCAACAGAGAACCTCTCCAGATGTCTTGCCTGAGAGTTCATCATCAGAGAGACAAACACCTCGAAGAGTACAGGAAAGACAGCAGCGAGGGTTATGCGACGAGCGGCAAGCCATTGAAGGAGGGGGCGAGTGAGTCAGGCTCATTGTCATAACTCGCCAAATGCCCTCACGTACATTTCCATGAGGATGGCCTCCAGCATCTAACACCTTACACGCTGTAAAACAATGAGTCCCATCTAATCGTGATTTGGAGAAAACCAATCACCTCCCTGATTTATCATCAGTGATAATAATGGTAAGGTGCTTCCTTGAGTTGTGTGAGATTAAAAGAAAATTGACACAGAGCAGGAGAAAATATTTGCAAATCATAAATCCAGAATACATCGAGAACTCCTACTATTCAACAACAGGGCGCCTGGGTGACTCAGTTAAGCATCCGACTCCTGGTTTTGGCTCAGGTCATGATCTCACGGCTTCGTGGTTTCAAGCCCCACATCAGGCTCTGCACTGGCAGCTTGGAGCCTGCTTGGGATTCTCTCTCTCCCTCTGTCTCTCCACCCCTCCCCCACCCAGACTGTCTCTGTCTCTCTCAAAAAATAAACTAAAAAACAACCGCAAAAACACCACCAAAAACAACCCCATTTAAAAATTGGCAATGGACTTGAACAGACATTTCTTCAAAGACATGCAAATGGCCGCCATACATGCAATGAGGCTCTACATCACCGTGGGGAAACGCGAACCAAAACCACAGCGAGATATCACCTCACACCCACAAGAATGGCTACTATCAAAGAAAAACAGAAAATAACAAGTGTTGATGAGGATGTGGAAAAATTGGAACCCTCGTGCACTGTTGGTGGAAATATAAAACGGTGCAGCCACTACAGAAAATGGTTTGGCAGCTGCTTAAAAACTTAAAAGTAGAATTGCCATTCGATCCAGCAATTCCACTTCCGGGTATAAATCAAAAGAGTTGAAAGCAGGATCCTAAAGAGAGATTTGTACACCCGTGTTCATAGCAACATTCTTCTCAAAACAGCCAAGAGATAGAAACAACCCAAGTGTGTACCAGGTACCCACAGACGAATGGACAAACAAAATGTGATGTATACATATAACGGCACATTATTCAGCCTTGAAAAGGAAGGAAACCGGGAAGCCTGGGTGGCTCAGTCGGTTAAGCATCCGACTTTGGCTCAGGTCATGATCATGCGGTTCGAGAGTTTGAGTCCTGCACTGGGTTCTGTGCTGACAGCTCGCAGCCTGGAGCCTGCCTCAGGTTCTGTGTCTCCCTCTCTCTCTGCCCCTCCCCTGCCTGCACACATGCTCGCTCGCTTTCTCTCTCTCTCAAAAATAAATAAAAACGTGTTTTTAAGGTTCATTTATTTTTGTGAGAGACAGACAGAGCATGAGCAGGGGAGGAGCAGAGAGAGAGGGAGACACAGAATCCGAAGCAGGCTCCGAGCTGTCAGCACAGAGCCTGAGGCGGGGCTTGAACTCACGAACTACGAGATCATGACCTGAGCCGAAGTCAGACACTTAACTGCCTGAGCCACCCAGTTGCCCCAGTAAAAAAACATTTTTTTTAAAAAAAGAAGGAAATCCTGACACCTGCCGCAACATGGATCAACCCTGAAGACGTTATGCTAAGTGATACCACAAAAAAACGAATACTCTATGATTCCAGTTACATGAGGTACTTCGGGTATCAAAGCCATACAGATGGACAGTAGAATGGCAGCCACCAGGGGCTGGGAAGAAGGGGGAATGAGGAGTCGGTGTGTAATGGGGACAGAGTCTCAGTTTTGTAAGACCAACAGAGTTCTGGAGATGCATGGTGGTAATGGCTGCATGAGAGTGTGAATGTGCTTAATACCACGACACTGCACACTTACAAGTGGTCAAGACAGTGCATTTTATGCTGTGTGTATCTTATGACAATAAAAAAAAAAATGAGAGGTGGGGCACCTGGGTGGCTCAGTCAGTGGAGCATCCGACTCTTGGTTTTGGCTCAGGTCATGATCTCATGGGTTCAGAGGCTCAAGCCCCGCGTCGGGCTCTGCGCTGACACTGGGGAGCCCGCTTGGGATTCTCTCTCTCTCTCCCTCTCTCTCTCCCTGCCCCTCTTCCGCTCATGCATGCACTCTCCCTCTCTCAAAATAAATGAAATAAACGTTTTTTAAAAACGTGAAGAAAACATTTTTCTAAACGCGGGAAAGGAAGAGACGTGGATGCAGACGACTCTCGTCCAGCACCCGGGACGGAGTAGGGACTCAACAAATGCTCCCTGGGACCACGGAGTGTGGTCCGCACAAAACCCTCAGCCCTCCAGTGGCTCCCGTTCCAACAGTTTTTGTCAGCTATCGACAACTTTCCCAAACTACCAGCTCTTCAAGTTCAAGTTTTCGAAGGGCACAACAAACACCTCCTTAATTTCAATCCCCAAACAACTCACCTGTGCTACCCACGTAGGGACCTACCTGGGAGTTTCCCTGTGCCCTCTGCATGGGCCAGGAAGGAGGGACATGATAAATGAAGGTCCCCGAAGGGAGGGTTCCCCAAATGCAGCAGCGGTCCTGCTCAGGTATGTGTGGGCGGGGGGGGGGGGGGGGGGGGGGGGGGGGCATTGGGAGGTTTTTTTATTTTCTTCTCTATATTTTTATGCATTATTCTCATCTTCAATAGAGCAAGTGTCACAAAATGTTCAAGAAGTTTTCATTCTTTTTTTTTCAATATATGAAATTTATTGTCAAATTGGTTTCCATACAACACCCAGTGCTCATCCCAAAAGGTGTCCTCCTCAATACCCATCACCCACCCCCCATCAACCCTCAGTTTGTTCTCAGTTTTCAAGACGTTTTCATTCTGATAATAAGGGCAATAAAACAGAGAACTGCCAAGCAGCTCAGGAGCATCTTCTTGCATAAAGTAAAAGGGTTGTTTACACTGCCCTGCCCTCCAATCAGCTCCCTGGTGTCATCACTCACCTCCCACCCATCACCTCTCAGCCCCAGGCGCAGGGGCCTCCTGGCCTCCCTCAGACACGCACTCACTCTGCTGCTCTGGGCCTTTGCATGTGCTGTTCTGCCTGGAGAGTCACATCACCCCTTCACATCTGCACTCCAAGTCACTTCCTCGGTGAGGCCTCCTCCTCCGACCCAATCTGAACGTACACCTTCCCAGCCCAGCCCAGCACCCCACAGTTCTCTTTCATTGTCCCCGTCAGCCCTGACCACTAACACCACACACAGGTATACAGATTGAAGGAAGGAAGGCTAGTTTTAAATCATTCTTACCCACTCAGCAGAGCAGCCCCAAGCCTGTCCTTTGTCCACGCTTTCTAGTAACCCCAGGACAAACTGCTGAAAGGACTTGACAGAAACACGTGGACTCTTTTCTAATTCAGACCTTTCACTAATTCCGAGTGGCCTCCTGCCCACGGACATTAACAAGAGCACCATGAGATGGCCCATCTCCAGGGTCCTGACCCCGCATTCCAAGTCTGGGGCATTTTTCTCGAAGAGCATTTATCACTCAATCAAACCACCCACCCCGCCAGTGCTCTCGTGAGCGCCACTTACAAGAGGCTCAGCCATCGCTGCTTCAAATCTCACTTGTCCTCGGTATCTCCTGTTTATCTTGGGAACCGTCGACATGAATAGTCCGTTTGTTGGAAGAACATAATATTTTCCTTGGCTTTTAGGCAACAGTCTGGCAAGTGAGCTTTCCCCATGTAACTTTCTGATGGCTTTATGCGAGCAGTTAATTAGAATTATACAGACATGTTTATAGAAGTTTAAATGAAGCATAGTTCGAGTTTGGGAAAATATATATAATTACTCACACCGACACTTCCCACTGAAAGAGAAAAGGCAACATAAGCAAGAACACTGAAAGCAGCAGCAGGAGTGAGGAAAGCCTCCACCAGCTTCAATGGCTCCACCTCGGGGGCCTTGGGGGGACCGAGCCCTGGAGGGGAACCCACAGCCCCACCACCTAATACTTTGCTCATTAGGCTCATACGGCAGCCAACGCTCTCCCAAAAGGGTCCCCGGGGCGGCGCCAAGCACCAGGCGAGGACCACGTGAACCCATGCACACACGCGGCAGTCCCGCCCACGCACACCGCGCAAGGCCATAATCTGCTGTGCAACCAGCTATGGAGAAGAGGTCTGGAGACCCAGGGAGGCGCTTTCTCTGCCCTGAGGGAGAGACCTCAGCCCTCGGAACTGAGCGATGCTTCTGGCAGCCTGCGGACCCATAGGCAGAGCTTTGCGGCAGCCTCGCCTAATGGGGCTCCACCCGCCTTCCAGCCCGACCCCCACTGCCTCTGTGACCCCAGTCTGCCTCAGCGCGGCCCCACCTGGCCTGGGCTGCCCCCGTCCTCTCCCCTCCCCACTCCCATGCTGACAATGCGGCAGCGGCCCACAGGATGCGGGTGTGTCCCAGAATCCACTTCCCCTGACCCCTGCCAATGGCCAATCTGACTCCCCCGTTCAAGAACTCTTCGAAATGATTCTGATCCCTCGTCTTTAAACTTAAAAGAGCCACAGCCAACTCTCCCCACCTTCATGCTGTCTAGAATGACCAGTTCGCTCCCACTCCAGACCCAGGATTTGGCATCCGCAAGGCTGAGTACTGAACTGCTTCCCCAGGAGTGAGATGGACTCAACACCCCTGATGTGGGCCGACCCCACTGTCACGTGGGCCGTCGGAAGGAGTCTCCAGCAGCAGAAAAGAGCTGTCCTCAGGGCAAAGCGACCCCACCCGTATGGCCAAGGGTCAGGTCCAGACGTCCGGGCGGGCACCCGTGCCGCCACTGGCCTTAGCCAAAGAGATGAATCCACGGCCCCCCTCCTCAGCCCACCCCCCACAGACCCTGCACAGGTGCTGACCTCCAGAAGCAGGTTCTTCCTCAAACCAGCCCTCGGTGAAGCCACTGCCAGCAGTCTGGTCGCCGTAAAGAGAAAACGGGTCCAGCGACTCAAGAGGCAAGACCTCCCCTCTTCCTCAAAAAGCAACGAACACAAAAAGGAATCTGGATCTCCAGGGGAGAGGCAGACAGAAGCACAGGAGGCAGAGGAAAGCGACAAGGAGTCCAGGAAGGGTAGCAGCAGCTTCTTCACTCAGCACAGATTTACCAAATGCCCATGCCAGGTCACATACTTTCTGAACCCCTGCCCTCCTGCCCTCCGGCCTTTCTCCTGAAGTCCAGCGACCCAGGAGCGGACGAGTCGAACCCAGTCCCTGTCCAGATAGAGCCGGGAGCCAGTGCAGAAGGCTGTAAACAAGCAAATGCTTGTTCCTACCAAGAATAACTAACAAGACACACACACACAAAAAAAAAAAAGAAAAAAAGAAAAGAAAAGAAGAGTAACAGCAGTAGGCCCACTTTGGGGGAAAGGCAGTCAGGAAAGGTAATGCTGAACCTGAGTCTAGAAAGATGAAGGAGCCAGTGGAGGCAGGAAAGGGGGCTAATTCAGCCAGGGGTGAAGGCCTGCAAAGAAACGAGGTACTCCTGGGGCACCCAGGTGGCTCAGTCAGTTCAGCATCCGACTTTGGCTCAGGTCATGATCTCGCGGTCTGTGAGTTCGAGCCCCGCGTCGGGCTCTGTGCTGACAGCTCAGAGCCTGGAGCCTGTTTCAGATTCTGTGTCTCCCTCTCTCTCTGACCCTCCCCCATTCATGCTCTGTCTCTCTCTGTCTCAAAAATAAATAAACGTTAAAAAAAAAAAATTTAGAAACGAGGTACTTCTGGAACACGAGGTGAGGAAAACAGGGACCAGAAAGATCAAGATGTGGGAAGTGGCCATAGGAAATGAGGGACATGTTCCAGAACCTTGCCTAGAAAGAGAGACAGGGCCTCGAGAGCTGCCTGTCCCCACACAGCGCTGGATAACTTCCAAGCAGCCTTTCCACCCATGCTTTCTTGCTGACCCACCTCAAATTGTGTTCAGATATCCCCAGAAGCCACTAAATGCAAGGAAAGCTGGGGTTCTCTAAAGCCCCAGGAGTGGTGTTCCCTACCTGGCCCATGATTGGTCTAGGATGTGCAGGGGATGCCACTCTCACCAATGACACACAAGGGAGGGACTGCAGAGCCATGTAGGGAAGCTATACTTCCCCTAACAGCAGGCCGGGCCTCGGTAAAGGAGCTTCTCTCTCCTGGTCTTTGGACAAAGACATGGCTGGGAGTGGGGCGTGATGTCTGGCACCACAACAGCCATTTCTTCCCCATGAGGAGACAAATCCGAGGCCAAGAGCCAATGTGGTTGAGCAGGACAGAGCAAAAAGATGAAAGGCACCTGGGTTCCTGCTGACAATGCTGACTGCTCCACTAAAATACTCTGTACATGCACCCTCCATGATACCTCCCCCTGTGCTGGAGCTGTTTCCAACCTGGACTGCATGTCATGGTGTCGCGCAGCCCAAAGCATCCCAACTCACACAATCCCTTGTCAGCCAGCCAGTTCCATCAAAACTGAATGTCTGGCCTGGCTGCTTGCTCTTCCTCTTTCCAGAAGAAGCTTAAGGTTTCTCTGTGCCATCCCTGCCAAGAGAGGCCCTGATCAGTGATAGATGCAATCCTCTCCCCAGGGGGATTTCACAACCTCAGGATCCTGGGGGAAATCCAGTCCTAAGCAGTCAAATGGTCAAAATACAGATCATAAAGATTAGAGGAGGGAGGGAGGAGGAGAAAAAGTTATTTTTAATGACCCCATCCAGTCATAAAGTGCTAAAGAAACCTCAAAGTGCCTGAGTCCACATTCCTGCTCTAATAGGCAGAGGTCCAAGGTCACAATGAACTCTTTCTTTGCTCATTTCATCTTTGTAATGCCCCTCAGAGGTGGGGACGTTTCCCCTATTGTATAGTTGGAGAAACTAAAAGCAAATAAAGTCACAGTTACGAACACAGGCACTGGAGCCAAGAGGCCTGAGTTCAAATTCCAACTCCTCCATTCACCTGCTATGTGATCTGGAGCCTCAGAACTTCAGTTTCCTCATCTATTAGATGGAGGATAATGTTGTGAGGATAACATGAGACCGCGGTACGAAGGAAGGACACCAAGCCCTGCGTGTGGTTTCCAACCAGGGCTGTCCATGACGAAGTCCTGGGGTCCGCAGGAGCCCCTTTCCTAAGGGATGCCCAGGCTCCAGGGTGGTTTGACTTTTCCTCCTACAAAGTGGAGGTTCTGGAAGAGCAATCAGATACCTATAGCCGAGGGCTCTCTGGCCGCCAACGTCAGGTTGACTAGGATGTGGGGCAGGTACCATTCCTTAGCTCAAAATTCAAATCCAGCCGGGATCTTTTGTCCAACCATTCCCTTACTAAACGGTATCAACCCGGGCCCACTCAACACGAGATTTTAAATGTGTCAGAATCAGCTACAAAGTCATTCCGGCCAAGCCTGCTGACCAAGCCGGGCGATGCCACTTGGATCTAAAAAACAGTCTGAGATCATGAAACGCCTGTCTTCTGGGGGCAGTAGGCTCTAAAGGGAGCCGCTAAGGAGGAGGCCAGGAATGCTCTGAGCAAAGCCAAGCTCCTGGGAATAAGGGTGTGACCTCCCAAAGTGACTCCTTTTCCAGATCTCTGCCCTTGGCCAATATGGACATCAGGAGGCCCGGAACCGGCAGCCCCTGGGGCAGAGCCATTGGGCCCAGGGGAAGCCCCTCAAATAGGCAGGGCCAGAGCATACATCTCGAAATAGATCAGAGCAGGGCACCCAGAGAGCTTCCCAGCAAATCACCCGGCCTAAAGCCTGCAGCACACTGGATGAGACCCACTGCAACCAGGATCCCCAGTCCCCTGGGGGCCAGGCAAGCACATACATGAGTGACCTTTGCACAGGGGACCATGATGAATACACCCCACCCGCTGGAGCAGCCTCCACCCCCACCACCGGAATTGTTGCGAGGCAAGGCAGTGGGCCCAGCAGTCCCAGACCTGCCCATTTGCGAAGAGTGCTAAGCAAGAAATCGGAATGAATTTTTTCCGTGAAATCTCCAGATTTTCCATTGTTGGTTTATTTCTTTTAAACACAGCACAACCCAATCAAAACGTATCTTTGGGCAACACTGGGCCTCAGGCCACCAGTCTGCAACCTTAATCGAAAAGGCTGGAACAGCGACGTAAAGGGGTAGATGATCAGGTCTGCAGCTTTCCTCCCACTCGCCGTGGCCGCCCCCCACCTCCATCCCCTTCCTCTTGACCCCTTTGCCAGCCCCTGATTGATTGGAATGGGGTTCACATGCGTAGGAGCGGTTTATCTGCCTCCACAAGCTCACCCATCAGGCAATACCCACAGCCCAAGACACGGGAAACACCTCTCCACGGAGAGAATACCCTCTGCGCTTGGCTCTTCTGGAGGCTGAGGTTTCCTCCCCGAACAGGATGGATTTCCATGCCAGAGTAAAGGTCTGCGCATGCTCCCCGCTCCAGACCACGGTATTTATACAGTTTCAAAACTACAAGCGATTATTTTGTTTCATAAGAACAATCACTATGCAAATGAAACCTCCAGCTAATACAAACAGGGCTGTTAAATTCATTTGCCAATGTTTATGAAAAGAAATTCGGGGGGCCCTGACCAAGCAGCTAAGAAAATGTTTAATCACAAGATACATTTGAGGGAGGAAATTAGGCAAATAAGAAAAGATGCCCAGACTTGGCTCCCTGAGCACCCCCCTACCACCACCACCTCCCAGCCCTCCTTTATTCAGCAAGACAATCACAGTGAAATGAAGAGGTTCCCAGAGGACAGGCGGATGTCAAGACTCGAGGAGGAAAAGCCAGAGAATGCAGATGCGAGGCAAGAACCCCAAGTTCCCAAATTTGGACCGTCCCCTCTGAGTCTACCCACCCCATTTTTTTCATTTGGTTTTTGTTTTGTTTTGTTTTTTTTGTTTTGTTTTATTTTGTTTTTGGCGGGGTTGTGGGAAGGGAGGAGGGAGAGAATGTGCAGGGGCTTTAGCCAGGCTGGCCGGGCGGGTGTGCACAAGGTGCTTGCTGATCTGTAGCTCCTACCTTTGTCAGCACTGGAAGCCAGAACACATCCTGTAGGGCCTCACACACGTGGCCAGGCTCTGAACCACAGGACTCGGGGTCAGCATGGGGCCACAGCCTGTGTGACAGGGCAGGGGGCAGGCTAGGGGACCCAGGCAACACCAGAGCAGGACAGAGTGGCAGGATGTGTCAGAGGGGAGCATCTCAATTCCTGGGAGGGCCATGTTGTAGCCCCAGAAGAGTAAAGAGCCCCTGTGTCAGGAGGGATTCTAGAATGTTAGAGCAAAGAGAAAATCATCTCATCAGGCTTGCTTGGGCTCAAACCCCCATGTGGAGCCTGTGTGACCTCAAGTTACTGTCCCTTCCTGTGCCTCAGTCGCCTCCTCTTTAAAATAGGGATTAGGAGGGGCGCCTGGGTGGCTCAGTCAGTTGAGCGTCCGACTTTGGCTCAGGTCATGATCTCACAGTTCGTGGGTTCGAGCCCCGCATCGGGCTCTGTGCTGACAGCTCAGGGCCTGGAGCCTGCTTTGGATTCTGTGTCTCCCTCTCTCTCTGCCCCTCCCCAGCTCGTACTCTGTCTTTCTCTCTCCCTCTCAAAAATAAAATAAACGTTAAAAAAAAAAATTTTTTTTTTTTAATTTAAAATAGGGATTAGGAAAGCATGCCTCACAACACGGTTGTGATAATACAATGAGATCATACATGTAAAATGCTTAGTTGTGTCCCTTGGAACTTAGTAAATGCTCAATAAAGGGTAACTGTCAGGCCCAAATCCCTTACTGCCCAAAGAGGGCTGCTGTATTTCCCTCAGTCACACAGATTAACCTCAGCTCCAGTGGGTCCAGCAGATTTAAGGGAAGAATGGGTGGAGGCTAGGGCCTGGCCATGCAGAGGCCCCTCTGGGAAGTACACTCAGCAAGGAGGCAGGAGGCGGTGGTGGTAGGAGGGACCTCTGGAGCCAAAGCTCCCTGGGGCTGGGGGAAACCGGAGCCTGGCCCTGGCAGGGCCTCCCAGGGGCCCGGGCAGGGGCAGCTGTCCAGAACTGTCTGTCCATGGAGGGGGCAGGGAGGCCGCCACTCGGAGCACGCCGTGTGCCAGTCCCTGGGGCCGGGCCGGCTCAGCCTGCTGGCTCCATCCAGAGCCCGCCCCAAGGGATGCTGGGGGAGGCAGCCAGGATCAGAGCCGCTGGCTGCGCACTCCCCTCCCCCAGCAACAGGGGACTAAAGTGGGTCAAGGAGGAAGGAGGGGGCCCAGGAGGGCTGGGGGAGGGGCCCGAGGAGCTCAAAAGGCACCCAGAGGGAGGGGACCAGGGGAGGATGCATGGAAAAGCAAAACCATGTGTGCAGTGGGCCTTGGGGGGCCAGGGCAGAGCAGAGCAGAGGCTGCCGAGGACTTAAGGGTTCTCAAAATCACCTCAGGATTAACTGCAGGGGGACCTTAGCCCCGGCTCCTGCCCCTAGAGCGTTGGTCCTTCTCTTTCTCCCACCCCCTGGCTTTGGGGGCTCCATTTCCCCCAACCCCTCAACCTCTTCCGGAGCCCCACACCCAATAGCCCCCAGCCAAAGGGTCTGTGAAGAGCTCTCAGTCAGTCAGCTTTGGCCCTCTGGCTCAGACCAGCCAGGAGGTGTGGTCTGAGGAGGGCGGGGAGAAACAATCTAGCTGATCCCACCCTGGGTCCAAGCTCAGCAGGATGGTGGCAATGCCAGGCCAAGTCAGGCCCCAGTCACCAGGGAGAAGAGAGTGAGCCCCATGTCACCCCAGGGGTATCCTTGGGGGACCTGGTGCGAAATAAAAAGAAAAGAGGCATGAAATGCCAAATAGGGCTGTTCCTCTGCCAGAAGAGGAAGCCAGGCCCCGGACCCCTCAGGGGCAGGGGCTGGGGGACCACAGTTCAGCCCAGGGAGATGAGGACTGGCGGTCAGCCTCCACCCCTGGCTGGCCCTGGCCCAATTATCGGCTTCTCTCCCAGCTCCCCCACCCTGCATGGCCCAAAAAAAAAAAAAAAAAAAAAAAAAAGAGGAAACAACCACCCAGGCAACTCGATATGGTCCAGAAACCTCCAGGGTCCTTGGGTTCCAGGAAGCGAGAGCAGGAGGGGGTGGAAGGCAGGGAATGCAGAGGGTCGGTGCCCAAGGAGAGGGATCTGAGGAGGGAGGAGTGAAGGAAGGCCTGCTTCCAGGCCTCTCAGCTAGGAGGAGTACCCGCTGAGGGGCAGCCTGGAAACCTGGCCCAGGAGGGGCATGTACCCTTGGGTTCAAACTCAAGCTCAGGGGAAGATGTTGAGGGGGAAGAAGCTGCAGGCAGAGAGGCCAGGCCTTGGGCCCACAGGGCAGTCTGAGTAGAAACAGAGACCCAGAGAACTTTAAATCTCAGAGTCCCTCCGTAATGCCACCCACCCCCAGCTAGCACATCGAAGATTCCTGGGCTGAGCCAGCCGGTTTCTTGGGGCCTGGTCGGGGGGGGTAGGGGCACAGGAGAAGGAAAGACTCCCCACCTAAATGCAGCAAGCAAGCGCCTCCCCTTCCCACCTAGCAGAAAAGAGGAGCAGGCCTGGCAGGGTGTGCAGTTCCCAAGAAACAGGGAAGCAGGTCTAGTCCTGTGCACTGCCCACCCCACATGTCCCAAGCACCTGGCCTCACCCTCCCAGCCCCCACCTGTCCAAGCTGCTTCTCACCCCAAGTTAACTTGAGGAGCAGACCCAGGCAGACAGGAAGGGGGGAGGGTAAAGGGGTGTGAACTTGGCCACCAGATAGGTCCTCAGGGGGAACGTGGCGTTACCAGCCTCAGGGTTCATAACTGTTTATGGGTCTGTCTCCCAGCCCAGCGTGGGTTCCTGGGGGAGGGGAGGCCTGCTCCTTCACCAGGCTGGGAGAAGGTGGCCCTGGGGGTGACTCAGGCAGGCACCATGGTGTCAGGCAGCCTGGCTGTGACATGTGACTTTGGGTCTCAGGCTGACCCTCAAAGTTTCCTCACCTGCAGGATGAGCAAACATAATGGTACCAACCTCAGAGGGCTGTTGAGGGGATCCATGAGAAAATGTGTAGAAAGCATTTAGCATGCACTGGGCACACAGTCAGCCCAATAAAAATGATCAGCAAAAAGCCTTACCCCTTCCCACTGCCTCTGCGGCCCAAGCCACACCTGTCTCCAAAAGAGAAGAGCAAACTCTCCCAACAAAACTAAGGCAAGACATGATGCACAGAGACATCCGTGGACAGGCCCAGCCTCACCCCATATGTCTGCGTGGGGGCCTGCACTCAAACTCAGAACCCATGACAGGCCTCGCAGGGCCCTGGAGAGTCTAGGCAATGGGTAGTTTGAGGCAATGAAAAGAGGAAATTCAGAAAAAAGCCCATTCAGGCACCCAATCCAGAATGAACTGTGGATATAGCAGGCACACAGGGACAGCTGTTTTCTCAGTGTCCTGGCTGGAGGTGGTGAGAATGGGGGCAAGGGCTTGGGGTTGGGACCCCTGTCCATAAGACATGGGGCCTTGGAGACGCATAGCCTGGTTGATGACTGGACACTGGCTGTGCTACGCATGGGCTGTGTGGATCCGGACCTCCCTTTCTCATCTGGCTAATGAGGGGGACCCTGTCCAACCTACTCCCTGGTACTTGGAGGTGCCTGTGAGAAGCTGTGCGACTACGTGATGCTCAGAGGTTGTGCAAATTTGGGGAATATTCATGTTCGAGGCATGGGGGCCAGTCCTGGGACGAGCAGGCCACCCCAAACCCAACAACCTCTGTCACTCCCCTCCTTTGCCTCCTTCTTCACCTGTGTCCCGGCCCTTCCAGGAAAGCCCACCACACATGTCCCTGCCCCTGCAGGCACACATACTCTAAATTCCCCCAGATTCAGTCCCCTCAGATCCTCATGGACTTTCCTTCTCCCTCCTCCCTGCACAGGGCTGAGCCCAAGGCAGGGGGCAGGCGCCCTGGGAATGAGTTCAGAGCCCAAGGGCACCAGACACCTGCCTCTGCAGTTCCTTCCCCCGTCATCCTCCCAGGCCAGCTGACACTTCCCCTCTTTTGAAATGCCCTCCCAGGACAATGCTGTCCAAGGCTGACAAGCCAGAGCAGTCTCTCCAGAAAAATATTTGACACTTAACTGGTGTCAATCTTTCCCACTTTATTGTCATCCTCATTACCTGCCCCCAAATAAACTGTAAGCTCCCTGAAGGCAAGGACCTAGCCCTTTTCACTCCTCTCTGTGCACCCAGCTATAGCATAAGACCTAGCACAGACTCAGAAGTATGCATCCAGGGAGCACCTGGGTGGTTCAGTCAGTGGGATGAGCCTCGGCTCTTGACTTCAGCTCAGGTCATGATGCCAGGGTCGTGGGATCGGAAACCACATCGGGCTCCGCGCAGAGCCTGCTTGGGATTCTCTCTCCTTCTGCCCTTCTCCCCCACTCACACTCTCTCTCTAAAATTAAAAAAAAAAAAAAAAAAAAAGCATGCACCCAGGGAATGAACGAAGTCAAGAAGTATCCATCTAGTCAGTGGATGAGTGAATGTTAAGTGGCAAACACAAGAACCATTATTCACATCTGTTTGCCAATCTTCCGTCTATAATGTCTTGAACATAAATGCACTCAAAGTTGCACTCCGGGGCCATATGTAGGCAGAGTACCTGTTCAAATCCTGTCTAGCCCTAGCTGTGGGACCCTGGGCAATTTACTTCACCACGCTGTGCCTCAGTTTCCTCCTCTGTAAAACGGGATAATCACAGGGCCTACCTCAGAGGGTTGCTGAGGCCCGCAAATGAATTAACGAGTGTGAAGCGCTCAGAAGCAAATCAGTGACACTTCTTACTATTATACAATCATGGCCGGCCCCAGCCGCGATCAGCTGCCCTCCCCGAGTCCCGCCCCAGAGCTAAGGGCCAATCAGCGCTCCAGTCCCCAGAGGGCCCCCCCGGGGGCACATCTGGCCAGCGGAGCCCCGGAGCCCACCCACGGGCTGGCCGCCAGCTGTGGGCTAGGCGCCGCCGCCTCCCGCCCGCCCCCGCCCCAGCCCCGGGCCTGGGGCTCAGGAGTCCCGGGGGCGCCGGCTGGGCCCCGCCAGCCCCAGACTCGGAGGGGCGGGCGGCGGGGGCGGCCCGCGGTGCAGAACAAGCCCCGGCCCCCCTCGGGGCAGCGCGAGCGAGCGCCGCAGACCGCGCCTTCCCAGCCGCTCCCCCGCCGCGGCCGCTTTGTGCCCAAACCTGGGCCTGAGTTATTGCGCCGCAGCCATGGAGCCCTCCCGGGCGGGGGCCGGCCCGCCGCGTTCCCAGGACGGACGCCTCAAAGGGGTCCGGGGGCGCCCCCGCGGGAGGGGCCGCGTTCCCAAGCGCCCGGCCGGCCCCGCAGGCCCCGCCCTGAGGCCCCGCCCCCGGCCCCCTCCCCTTGTCCTCCCCCTCCACCCACCCGGGCCGGGACCTCCTCTCCCTCCGCCATCGCTTCTCCGTGCCCGTCTTCATGCCGGCTACCCCGGACCCACATCACCCCGGGCGGCTCCGTAGACTGACCCCAGGTGGGCCCCAGGGGCCCCAAGATCCCACCTCTGCTCCGGGAAATCTGGGCTCTACCCATCCCACCAGCCTCGGGTCAGAGCCCTGGCTTAGAAAAGGGTTGGATTCTGGGCTGGGCCTCTGAGGGAATGGGTTGTGGGAGCCTCCTGGCCTCATTTTCCCATCTGTCAGATGGGGGGGTGGGAATGTAGGTCCAGTGCCAGGCACTGGGGACATGGCAGTGACCGACACAGGCAGGGGCTCTGCCGTGTGGTGCTCAGAGCTGGCTGCCCAGGGAGGAACCATCCCTAAGCCCTCCACTAACTTGCCCAAGCTAACACGGAGATAGGACTGCGTGGTTTGGGGAGCAGGAAAGAGCCAGTGAGGCTCCTAGGGCAAGATTGGGATCCAGAAACGTCCCTTGCCCCATCAAATTGACTCCTCACCCAGAGAAGCCTGTCTCTGGGGCCTGGACTGTGCCATAGAAACCAAACACTGGGCCAGCGGTGGATCCTCCCATCGTGCGAGCTAGAGATCCAGAAAGGACCCCCATCTTCCACAACCCCCCACCCCTTCAAAGCACCAAACAAAAGGCTTCCAGCCCCCAGCTCCCCTCATGCCCCCTCCCCATCACCCTGGGCTCAAGTGTCACTTCCCAGATGGCCCTGTCTGGACAGCTTCCCCCATCCCTCCCTGCCTATCCCAGGATCTGCTTTGTTTCCCAGAAATTGTGTTACTGACTTGTGTACTTGTAGATGGCACCTCACTGCCACTGCAATAAACTCTCGCCTGTCTACTGTTGTGGCCTCAGCGCCTTGAACAGTGCCTGGCACATAGTAGGTGGTCAATAAACATGTCTGAGATGAACAAGAGAACAAATGAATGAACAAACAAAGAGATAAAGAGAGTAGCTTTTAAAAGCCTAGAAACCCACACTGTACCCGGATAAGAGGATACCATGACTGGTGATCAAGTAAGTGTGGAAATCAGAAACTGTTAACATCGCTGAGAGTCCCACATTAGCATTTTAAAGGCTCTGAAAAGCCCTGAAAGTTTTTAAAACTTTTAATTCTGTTTAATGCAGTGTTGCCAAATGTGTTTGGCCACAGAAAAGATTTTTTTTTTTTTATTCTTTTGGTAAAACCCCAACCAAATCCTGGAATACATTTTGGGAAACATCAATATAAACTCACTTCCCACCCTCACAACCATGACTTTACAGATGGTAAACTGAATCTTAGAAAAAAGACTTGCCTCTTTCGTTCTGTGAGGTCAAGTCTAGCATAGTGCTCGGCACATAGTAGGTGCTCCAAAAATATCCAAATGAATGGCTATAAAGTAAATTCATGAGTAAAGTTTACCACCCATGTGTATTTTCTTGGCCCCTGTACCAATAGTCTGAATCACGCAAGCAATGACAAGAGTCTCTTCCCCTGGGAAGCTGGCACTCACACACCTACGTGTACACACACACATGTACATACATGTACCCACACAGACGACTCGAGCCAGTACACACATGCACACATACAAACAGGCACACACAGTCATATACATATACAGATACATACACACAGGTACACCCATGCTGGGGCATATGCCTTCCACAGAGTCCCCTTTCCTGTGCCTGGCCAGTGTGCCCCTTAAGGAAGGCAACTGTCCTTGGTGGGGAAGAGGGGACATAGGGCTGGAGAACTTCATTCACAACCTGGCACTTCCCAGAGGGTAGAGTTACTCCAGCAGGTGACAGATTAAAACCTAGGTTTTTTTCCCACCCATTTTCTCTGGCACAAATGTACAGGTGAGAGAGACACAGAGAGAGACAGAGAATGACAGAGTCAGGCTGCCCCGAGTATGACTCCCACTCCAACCCTCCAGATGGCCATTTCGGTTTGACAAAGCCCCTCCTCATTGCTCCTGAGATTTCACCCACACACCTCTCCTGGGAGTGGAGCCCCCATTTCACAGAAAATGAAGCTGAAGTTTATCATTAACATGGTGAGGATGTGGTGGGATAAGGGTGGGAGCCCAGGTACACTTGTTAAGAAACCCCCAACACCCAGAAGCTTGAGGGTCCCAGGTTGTTCCTTAGGTAGGCTCTGCTCTGGAACAGTGGCAGCAGCAAGATTGACCTCCAGCTTTGCCCTGCCCTCAGGCATAATTCTGCTACAAAGTCATTGTATGACCTTGGACATCTGACTTGCCCTTTCTGGGAAAATCTGATCATTCACATGAGACAGGAGCTCAGCTAGGATTCTCTAAGATCCATTATTGCTCATGAAAAAGAAAGCCTGAGGCTCCCACATGAGTAGTCAGAAGTGAGTGTCCAGATTAAATGAGATACTGCCTGTAAAGTACATTGCCCAGTGACTGCATACAAGGAGTGTTCATTAAATGTTAGCTGCTCTTGGTGTTGTCTTTCCATCCTTCTGGGTCCAAAACAAACATTACCCTTCTTCCAAACCTTGCCTGACTCCCTCCATCAAAAAGAATCCCTTCAGGGGTGCATGGCTGGCTCAATCAGTAGAGCATGTGACTCTTGATCTCAGGGTCATGAGTTCGAGCCCTGGGTATAGAGAATACTTAAAAAAAAAGGGGGGGGGGAATCCCTCCAACCTCTCTTAGCCCTCAACATGCACCTCTATCTTGGGCTGCTCTATCTAGTCCTGTGGTTAGAGTCTTATGTCCTCTCCAGGCTGTGAACCTGGTCTACCTGATGGCATGGCCTCCATTTGGTTCATCTCTGCATCCTCCCTGGAACACAGTCTATGAGTCTCACCTGGATAAAATACTCAGGATTTAGATGGAAGGGCAGGGAAGGAAAGGATGGATGACAGATGAATGAATGGACGATGGGTAGATGATGAATAAAATGGATGGATGGATGGATGGATGGATGGATGGATGGATAGATGATGGGTGGATTGATGGATGGATGGATGGATGGATGGATGGATGATATATGGGTGATGGATGGATAG
>NW_026057588.1:25612984-25642312 GCF_023721935.1 Panthera uncia
GATGGATGGATAGATGATGGATGGATGGATGGATGGATGGATGGATGATGGTTGGAAGGAAGGAAGAAGAGACATGAATAAAGGACTTAGGGAAAGAAATGCCCAAACCTCCAGCTGCCCCTTCTGAAGAATAAATAAAAACAGTCTATAAGCATAAGGAAAATGGCCAACCCTGGTAGTAATTAAGGAAATACAAATTAAAAGATAAGCTGTTTCTTGTCTATCAGACTGGCAAAAAGAGGAAGGGGGAAAGAAGAAAAAGACAAAGGAGAAGAAGGAGGAGGAAGAAGAGGAGGAGAAAAAAAAAGAACACATCAGTATGTGGGCAAGGATTAAGAGAAACCTACATTCGCACACTTATTGAAGGATAAACTGGTATACCCTTTGTGGAGGGCAATGTACAAATATCTATCATATTCTTCGAGTGACTACCCTTTGACCTGACAACTCCTTTTCTAGGAATCTAGCCTAAGAAGCACAAAGATTTATAAATGAGAAGTCTCCCTGCATCATTGTTTTTCACAGTGAAAAACTGAAAAACAAATAAATGTCCATCAATGGAGAACTGTAGATAGACTGTGGTGCATCCGTTCTATAGAATGATGGCTGCTGAAGTGGAGTAGATCTACAACACGAACATGATGGTCTTTCCCAGACGAACAGTTCTTCAGCCTGGCTGCACATTCATATTCCCCCAGGAAGCTTTAAAAAAGACAGAGGGGCGCCTGGGTGGCTCAGTCGGTTAAGCGTCCGACTTGTGATCTCAGCTCAGGTCATGAATTCAGGAACCGTGAGACGGAGCCCTGTGCTGATGGCACAGAGCCTGCTTGGGATTCTCTCTCTCCCTCTCTCTGCCCTTTCCAAACACTGTGTGCGCATGTACAGGCTTGCTTTCTCTTTCTTTCTTTCTCTCTCTCTCTCTCTCTCTCTCTCTCTCTCTCTCTCTCTCAAAATGAGTAATTAAACATTTTTAAAAATACAACAGGGGCACCTGGGTGGCTCAGCCAGTTAAGCATCCAACTTGTTAACAGGCAATGTTATTCCTTGAAGTGCCTAAAATGATATTGAAGTACCACCAAGACTGGAAACTCACTGCTACTTGAAAATAGCACATAACAGAAAGTAGATCCAAGCAGTACATGATACTATCTAGGGTTAAAATTATGTATATATGGATACATATGCATGTGTTTTTGTGTAAATGCACCACCAAAAAAGTTCTGGGAGAAAAGATAACTGTGGAGAACAGTGCTTACCTCTGGGGAAGAAAGGCATTAAATTATTTTTTAAGATGTGTAAACCTTTTTTTCAAGATGTGACTATAGGGGCGCCTGGATGGCTCAGTCAGTAAAGCGTCCGACTTCAGCTCAGGTCATGATCTCACAGTTCATGAGTTTGAGACCCGCGTCAGGCTCTGTGCTGACAGCTCGGAGCCTGGGGCCTGCTTCGGATTCTGTGTCTCCCTCTCTCTCTGCCCCTCCCCTACTCATGCTCTCTCTTTCTCCATCTCTCAAAAATGAATAAGTGTTAAAAGATTAAAAAATTAAAAATTTTAAAAATAAAAAAACAAATAAAAATTTTAAAAGATATGACTATAGATCCCCAAAGGGCAGGTTACACAGGCGGGTGGCGAGCAGAACACAGCTCCTGTGCCTTCACTCCCGGCCCCCTCCCCTAGCCCAGAGTCCGGGGACCTCTCCAGCCCCAGAAGAAAGCATGAGCTTCTCTGCTGCCTTTTCTGGCCCATTGGGCAGTTATAAATAAAGGTAATGGTCATTGACAGGTTTGCTACCTCCAGCCGTGTGACTCTGGGCAAGGTAGTTCTGTGCCTGTCTGTACCTCTGCGAAACGGAGATCAGTCCGAGAGCTGATGTGAGAACTAGAGGGACAGGCGGGATGAGCTGGAGGCAGGGTCTGGTACAAGTAAGCCCTCCGTGTGTCCTCCGCAGGGATCAAGGTTGGCCAAGCTGCTTGCTTTGAATGGGCACACCTGGGACCCGGTCATCCTCTACCCACGGAGTCCCTGGGTCAGAGAAAGACCAGGGAACCTGCTCCAGTGATGTCTGGCAAAGCCCCTGGAGCCAAAAGAGCCAAGGACACCACCAGTTGAACTCTCCGACACCTGAAAGACACCAACATCACAGTCAAGCCCTTGACGCTTCTCTTACCTGATTTTTCCCTCAATGTTCAAAAGGGCCACAGGAGCAAGGGAGCAAGAGCCCAACCGCCCTGCACAGGACTCCCTAGAGCTGCCTCTTCAAACTTCTCACTCTGCGGATTGGTCACTTTACAGAGTAAATTGAAAAGACCTAACAATATCTTTCTAGCCCGTATTATTATTTTTCCATACTTTTTGCTTGTTTCTTTGTTTGTTTGTTTTTAGTAAACTCTACCCCCAACATGGGGCTCAAACTCACAACCCGGAGATCAAGACTTGCATGCTCTACCCACTGTGCCAGCCAGGAGCCCCGAGTCTGTATTATTTTTTTTTTTAAGTTTATTTATTTATTTTAAGAGAGAGAGAGTATGTGAGCAGAGGAGGGGCAGAGAGAGGGGTAGAGAGAGGATCCCAAGCAGACTCCACACTGTCAGCACAGAACACAATATGGGGCTTGAACCCATGAACCGTGAGATCATGACCAAGCCCAAATCAAGAGCCAGATGCTTAGTGGGCTGAGCCACCCAGGTGCTCCCAGCCTGTATTATTTTAAAACCAAAGCTTCTTGCGTTTTCCCCTTCTTATGTTCCAGGAATTAAAATCCTAAACTACTGAAGGCAGGTAGCTGATCCAATCAGTTCCATCCCATTTCATAGACAGGGAAACTGAGGCCCATAGAGGGAACTGTCCTGCCCAAGATCACAGAGCATGTTTCCTCCAGCCCACAACCCCCACATCCCCGGACAAAAATAAATCAAACTTGACTCAGGCCTTCAGCCAGAAAGGAATCTTTCTTTTTCATTCTGAGTTGTTGGGTTTTTTTAATAAATTTTTTTAATGTTTATTTATTTCTGAGACAGAGCATGAGTGGGGAAGGGGCGGACAGAGAAGGAGACACAGAATCAGAAGCAGGCTCCAGGTCCTGAGCCATCACCACAGAGCCTGACGCGGGGCTCGAACTCACAAACCGTGAGATCATGACCTGAGCCGAAGTCGGTCACTCAACCGACTGAGCCACCCAGGCGCCCCTCATTCTGAGTTTTATTTAACTGCCAGGTTCTCTTACAAACACACCTCATCTTCTCCTTCCTGCAAACTTCCCCCAACTCCATCCCTCACTCCTAGTGCTGTTCAGGGGCAAAGGATCCCTGAAAGACGAGGAAGGTCCAGAAGGCCACTTGATAAAAGCTGGGCTGCACAGGCCTGGCCAGTCCTGAGCCGGCTCAAAAACGTCCAGTCCGAAGCCCCCTGGGGCAGGAAGGGACAGGAGGAGCGTGTGGTGGGGAGTTTATTCAGTGAAAAGCTTGTTTTATTTAGAATTAGCATTCGAATTTGCTTAGCATTTTTATTGAGGATTTAGTATGAAAGTCTCCTGTTGCTTTTATCACTCAAAAATGATGTTTTACAATCTAGCATAATGTTTGGCACCAAGCCTTGAGTCACCAGTAGCTCTAATCTCACCGCAGAGAGCTGCACCCCCAGTGTGGGTGAGGATAGAGGGAGAGGAGGCACAAGCCATCCCCCACCACAAGGGGCAGGAGGGCTCCAAGACCTCAGCGAAGGGGTATCTCTCACTTCTTGATGCAGAACGGGGGCTGGGGGGAGCTGGAGGGGGCAGGAGAGCCCATCAAAGATGGCGAGGGGAGCCCCAGTCAGATCCCCCACTCTCCTTCATCTAGGGGTGCATCCGCTCAGTCATTTCCTCACTACTCCCTCACTCACTTGCCCACACATTCACTTATTCCCCTAAAGTCTGCACATCCACTCGCTTAAGAAATCCTGGATAAACACAAGGACCCAGAAGCTCAGGTCAACACCATCAACCAGTGAGTGTGGGGTCCTGGAAGCCCACCAGGTTGACCACATCTCATACGTGATTTCCTGCCCCCCTGAGTGAGGGGGGCAGGGAAACCTTTGCCAATTCTCAGTAGGGTTGTTCTGGGAACTGGAGATCTGAGTTACTCCCTAAGGCCCTGGGACACAGATCCAGGACCAACATACCTACATTGTGGAGGCAGATTACACTTTAATGGAAAGAGAACATCTGAACCTCAAGCTAAAAATACATATAGGTAGTGAGCTCCCGGAGAGTGGAAGTGTGCAAGTCCAGACTGGATGAAACTAAGGATGCCACAAACACACCCAAAGAGATCTGAATGAAGTGACCTCCAACCTGGGACTGGCAGGATTCTGAGAAGTTCAAAGGCAAAAAGAGCACAAGTCGAATCTTCCCAACATGCGTGCCAGGCCCTTGGCTGGCCACTCTCTCCCTGAGGGGCACAGGGCATCTGCAGAGCTGTCCTGGACACCAAGGACAGTCCTGGACATTGCTCACTGCTCCCCAGAGAACCCAGTACTCTGCAGCCTCCGCCCCAGGTGACAGGAGCCTGCCCCCTCTTCCCATCTCCCCTCCTCTGGGAGCCCACTCTCCTCCCTCACCCTCTCCCTGGGGACTCCCTAGACCTGGTGATTGTGTCTCCTCTCCCCAGGTTCAGACCCCAAGCCCCAGGGGGCTAAGGACCAAGCCATACCCCTGGCTCAGGGACCAGAAATTTGCTATGTGTTGCTGGTGGCTTCAGGGTCCTGCAGCCCCCCAGAAAAGGGAGTCACACCCAGCCACTACCACCCAGCCTCCTTCTCCGGCCATGCCCTGATCCCTAACCAAGCCCAGATGGCCATCACTCTGCCTTCAGGCAGGTAAAATTCAGTGCAACAGGAGTTAGGTGAACAGTATGTTTTATTTAATTAGGATCAACAGAAGAGATAAACCTCACAGCAGGACAGGGAATGACAACGTTGCAAAAAAATAATTCATGCCCAGGTAATGAAAGGGCGAATTTCAATTACAGAGAAAACCGGGGGAGAGACAAAGGTGCCTGGCACCTCCAAGGAGGAGGAGAATAGTATAAGCGTCAGCAATGCCCAGACCTGCGGGCAGGGGTGGCTGGCACTCTAGGACTGGAAAGGAAGGCAACCAGGTGGCCCTTCTGGAACAGCTGTCCCTCCCTTTCCTCATCACAAACAAACCGGCCTGCAGGGGGCAGGGCTGGGGGAGCTGTCTGGGTTCTGGCCGGCAGGCCTGGGGGCCATGGGGATCTGCCCCACCAGGGTCACCGGGCAAGCTCACAGCCAACCAGGCCCAAATGAATGGTGTCCCCAAGGGGAGAGAACAAACGTTCTAATCCTGACACTGGTCACCAGGTCACTCAGCTGCTAGCCCCCCCAACCCTGCCCTGCCGCCTGCCACCGGCCATGATAAGGTCACTCATCCAGTGCCCTGCCCTACCTTTGGACACGCCTATCTCGCTTCTCAGGCTAGAGCAAGGAAACACACCGCCGGCTCTCCAGAGTCCCTCCACCTTCTGAGCCTGCTTCTCACGTCTACCCTGGAAAATGGAGGCCTTGAACTGGGTGACTTCCTCCAAGGGTTGTGGGCTGAGACCCCCAACCCACCACCACCTAGGTGCCACCTGAAATCGAAAAGTTCGTGATGAGGATGGCTGCAAAACGACGTGAACGTACGAATGCCACGGAACCGTACCCTGACAAATGGTTACGATGGTAGAGTTTTAGGTTATGTATATCTTACCTCAATTTTTTAAAAGGGAAAAAAAAATGAAGAGTTCTGGGCCCCTCCTTAGACCAGCTGGGTGCGCATCTCTCACACCTGAACTGGGGACGTGCAATTCTTTTTCATTAATTTATTTAAGTCATCTCTACACCCCACGTGGGGCTCGGACTCACAAACCGGAGATCACGAGTCACATGCTCTTCAGACCGAGCCAGGCAGGCGCCCGGGGGAGGTGATGAGCACACAGCCGAGAATGCACTCCTCTGCAGGAATCCATGCTCTCCCCACATCAAGGTTCCCCTCACCTTTTCCAGCATAATGCCATGAATTACCTCAATAAATACTTCTTGTGCAAAGGAGTATTCGAAACAATGAAGCATCCAAGTTTCACAGCCCAAGGAAAAATCTTTAGCGACCTATTCCCCCTCCAAAATGAGCACACCCACCATGCTGTCCTTCCCTTGGCTTGGCCCCCCTGCACCTCAGACAGCAGAATTTGCACAAGTGGGCTCGGCACGTTCTCCCTCTCTCTCTCCCTCATGCCCTCACCCCGTCCTTCAGGTGACGGCAGCCCCAGCACCCCCATTAGCCGTGAGGAAAATTGCTGTTAAATTAGCGAGCCCATCTACAGAGCCCCATTTTATATCCCAATTCAGAAGATGGCATGAACATCTGCTTTCACTTCAAGACATTAATTTTCAATTATTGGAGAAAAACAAAATTAGTCCTGACAAATTGCTGGCGAGCACAAGCTCTTGTCTGGTGGTTCATAATAATAACTTCGGGGGCCCACAATTAGTGTCCTCGGACGGAGTTTCCTGATGGGTCCCTGTCATCTGAAGCCCGCAACAGCAGCCTCCTAGTGCCGGACCATTCTCGGCCATTCTCAGGGAACGGCCTCTTCGGGACAGGCTCAAAGAACTAAGGAAGTTAGAGGTTCTTCTCTTTCTGGAGAAGGCAGGGCTGGGGTGGAGGGGAAGGGAGAGGTTGAATAAGAAACACCCACCCTGACCATTTCCAGCTTCAGATGGTTCAAGCCTTGCTTCCCCTCCATGCACTTATATGGGAATGCAAATCACTCCTGAGTCCAGGGGCACCCGGCAATGACACACACATAGACCACTTTATAATTCCAGTCTGCCATCTTCAATGGGGGAGGGACGGGTGACATGATTCTCTTACGAGACCCCTTCCACCCCTGCCGTAATGTCATCCAGGATTCTCGGTCCAAAACTCAACAGCTCCAGCCTCTGAGATCGGAATACTTATGAATCTTCTAAGACAACAACAAAAAAAAACCTGTTTGCTGGGGTCCCATCAACCCAGGAACCTGGTTCAGCCCGGGCCAGAGTCTACAGGAAAAAAAAAAAGAAAGAAAACTCTGACTTTGCCAATCTCAAGAACCCCAAATCCAGAGAACAACCCACTTGATAAGATATTATCAACACTGTAATCTCATTTGATGGGTTTTTTTATGTATCTTGGCTGCTGTAATCACTATATCAATAAGAAGCCACTGAAATGTGAATGAGCAGAAGAATTCGGAGATAATGACGTGGCAATCTTTGAATGTGACTTGTCACAATTGAAAACTAGAGTGTGTTTGCCTAGCGAACAGTTCAGACTCGGGGGGGGGGGGGGGTACGGGGGGGGTAGTAACCAGAGGGAGGCAGGTCAAAAAAAAAAAAAGAAAGAAAGAAAACAAAACAAAATAACAACAACAAAGGAAAATTATATCTTTAAGAAGAGAATGAAAGCCGCTGCTACTTCCAAAGTCAACTGGGTAACTGAGCTCCAACATTGTGTAATTGACTTTGCAAGTAGAACAACAGCAACGTAACAAAGAAAATGTCAGTGTTTTCACAGCACTAATCTATAACGCTGGGAGGCCCTCCCGCTGTCAGCCAGGGCTGACAATACAATAGCTTTCAAAGGGATATTACCATCATGCTTTTATTCCTGACATCAATCAAGACAAAGAGAATCCTTTTCACAAGACATTAAAAATCAAACCTTTGTACAAGAAGATAGGTAAAACAGCATTCTCCTTAAAGACAGCCACACAGCGCAATCAGCTAATTGGCGCTCCTTAAAAGAGGTGAAGTATTTGTATTTACTGAGTGTACAACCCCAATCGTTGGCTGCCACCGATCCTGTCAGGTAAGCTATGAATCAAAACTTTCCATCAGCATGGCCCCCACTCCACTGCACCCTCCCTCCCACCGTAGGCAGAGGGAGCTGACAGCGCTGTAAACTTCAAACGGGATATAACTGATCCAGGCTTAATTAGTCCATTTTGGGTGCAAAACTACTCTGATTCCTGACTAATGGGGCACAAAATGCCCTTGCAAGCTGAGAGGAACCTGCAGAAATTGTCAATTTCACCAATCCAGGTTTTCCCTGGCTACCCACAGCAATGGGGTGCCCACTAACAGCTTTCAAGGTATTATTCTTTTGCAATTACCCTAGACCCACAGATAGAAGCCCTGATATCTATGGGAAACGTTTTCAAGACGTTAAGATAATATTCTTTGCAAACACCAGCGTACCATAGACAAGGTCCAGGAAAGGTAAATCCATCTCAACCTCGACCAAAGGGTTAACTGAATCTACACATTGTTTAGTTAAAAAAAAAAAAAAAAAGACGCGGTGGGGGCTGGTTGGAGTTGGGGAGGTATTCAGGAAAGCTAAGTCATCTTCTGCTAGCTTACCAACAAGAGTTTTTGATGACTGCGTGTCAAAAGTTGGTGCCACTTACAGAACCCTGCAGGTTCAGGAGCGGGGAGTTGTAAGAGGTGCCCGTGTTTGTGAGAGGTCATTATCTGCACACTCCAACACACCCACCGGAGTGCAAGGGGTCCAAGATGCCAACTCCCCATACCTCTTCGGGGCTTGATGGATCCACTGGTCCGAGGCCCCAAACTATTGCTAAGGAGGAGGGGGTAGAGAACTCACTCAATTTCCAGCAGGGGGTCCCTTTGGAACCCAGAGCCACGGTGTTGTGTGACTTTTTCCTCCGGTACCTAACAGACCACCTGCCAAAAATACAGGAGTCCAGCCACTCGAAGACAGAGATGCTACTCTATAAGCATCTGCAGCAGGAAAGAGGCTTTCCTTTTCAAACATAACACAAACAGCTTTCAGTTTATTCTTTAATTGTTTATTTTTAAACAGTATCTGAACAACAGGTGCTGTTTGTTCACTTTACAAGCAGAAATTTTAAGGGAAGAGGGACCTGGCCTCAAAACCGCGCTGAACAATCCTGTGCTGCTACCACCACCTACATCAGCCTTTTTCCAAGAGCCAGGCAGCAAGCACGCCTGTACAATCAGCCTCAGTGGCGAGTTCCTTTCGTTTACACATCCAAATGAACAGTTAAGAGAAATCAATGCATCTAATTGCCAGACTATTAAATCCTACATCAGGGGAAGAATTCCACAGCCACCAGCTTAAGAGTTGGCTACCGATATAGCAATTATTGCAACTTTCTATTAGATTGAACCAGATCCCCCTTTGGTCTCCAGCTAGCAACACTGTGCTCAAAGATGCTGCACTTCTGTTTCTTCTCTCGTTTCTCCCTCCTCCTCCTCTGCTAACACACTGTAGCATGCTACAGCAGTGCCAGGGCTGGCTGGTTCTACTAAGTTACTTTATGACTGTAAAGTCACCAGCATTTTGCACCTTTCTGTTATTAATGCACTGCTGGGCACCTTATGGTTAAACGTTTAGCACGGTCCTCCTGCCAGAGGCACATAGTTATCTTATTTTATTGCTTATTAAGTTTTTGCAAGGAAACAGGTGTAAGAATCTAAACAGCAATTACTAGACATAAGGGATGTTTTCTAGAGTAAGACAGGCTCTTCCAGTCACTGAGAGGTCGGGGACTTAAGAGAGGCGGGGGGGACTAAATATTAGGATTAAATGTCACTGCCCAATCCATACAGAAAGCTAAAGAACCTATAAAGGATTTGTTTTGCCCTTCCTACAAGATCATGTACATTTAGCCAAACAAATCTCGGCAATTTACACTTGTATGTGGTCTCAGCTGAATCAAGAAACCTGTAACCTCAGAACGCCTCTATTTATTACATCTCAATTATTTCCATGGAAACACAAGCAGTGGCGAACACTGTTCCCAAGTCCCTAGACCACCAAATTTCTAAGATGGACTTTTGAGGAGCTAAGAGCTGGCAGGAGAGGAAGACAGAGAAAAGGAGAGGAGTGCAGAGAACTCACTGGGGGTGGTTTTGGATGTTGGGGGGGGGGGGGGGTACATGGACACAGCCTGAGTGCTAATTAATATTAAGAACTGTAATTAACAAGCAGTTGTTAGATGGAGAAAAGCAACTATTAAAATTATTCAAAAGTTTTAAAATGAGGCTGGGAAAAAAGATGTATTAATTCTCCATATACATAAATAAATAGGCTGTTTCGTGGATCTGAGGAGGCAGTGTGGGTGAAGGGAGACAGGTTACCAAGTCACCTGATATCATCAGCCAAAATAACATCAGTGAGATGTGATGAGAACAGCCCTGGAGAATGAGGCCAAAATTATCAAAGGAAACAAATCATCTCACAACTGCCCCACCACACCACCAGGAGACAGAAAGGGAAAGGGAATGGTGTACAGAGGGAAAATCGGTCAGAAAACATGACTTTTGTAACATTCATGGGGTTTTGGTGTGTTTTGTTTGTTTGTTTGTTTTTAATCAGAAGGCTTTTGAAAACCAATGAGGCTATTTCCACCCCCCACCCCCACCCCACCCCACCCCCCACCCCACCCCCATCCTAGTGCCCTGGCCCCCTTCCCTATTTGCTGGGTGTCCTCCCTGGGAGATGGGTTTTCCAAAGAAGGACAAACAGCCACAGGGACAAGTGACCCCACTCCAGAAGGAAGAATGTATCCATGAGTGGGAAGTGAGAACCCCTCCACACACACACCCCAGGCCTGTTTGATTTTCAGAGCAGCAAAGCCGGGGCTTTCAAATCACACTTTCTGAGCATCCATTAGAAATTGTTATATTTCTGTCTTTCCTTCCTGCTATGGGCTTTCACATTTCCGAGATCAATTACGAATTACAGTCAAGCGACTTTCACAGCAGAATGCGCGGGCTGGGGAAGTCCACAATGCCTCCACGTTAGCCCTGACACACAGCAGTGGAGACAAAATAAAACAAAATCTAAAAGGCACCACTGTTCCTTAAGAAGCACCTTCAAGCATCTTTAAAGGTGAGGACCTTGTCATTTTAAACACTTGGTGTGGAGCTGTCCACACTCAAGCACACACTCTGAGTATTGCCTGAGAAAGGGGGCGGGGGGGGGGGGGGGGGCAGTTCTTGAAAAGCCATAAATCCATCACCTGCTGAAACTCTTATCTATTCAAATTATCATCTCTCTTAATTCCTCCCTTGATAAGTGGCCACATCTCCACCTATCCACCCCAGTAAAACGAATAAAAGACAAAGTGGTGAGAGACCAGGGTTGTAGCCGCTTTTGGAAAATGCAAAGAACCGCAGGGAGAAACAGAGGGTCTCAGGCTCCAAGGGAAGAAAGACGCTGCGTGGTTGATATTTACAGTACTTCTCAAAATGCCTACACTGGTCTCGTTCCCACTTTGCTGTCCTTCCCCTACCAATTAGCTGCAGTTGTCGGCTATACATACACACATATAGATTTGGAGAGAGACATTCATTAAAAACCATGTCAAGTCTCATTTCATGAAAGACTGAGACCAATTCTTGAGTCTTTCTCAGAGATACACAGAGTGGCTTTAGAATCAGGTTCGAGCAACTCTGAAACACCCACCCATCTGTTCCCTGCAAATTGCTCTACCTTTGCTTTCTGTGTCTCACCTTCTAAAATAAGGAGGTTTGGAGGCAGAGATTGAGGTTAGAGGCAGGTAAACTTTGCATCTTCCTTTATGAAAAACCTGCTCCTAGCCATAGATTTAACTCAAAATCAACTATGGGAGTTAAATAAAACTGCTTTACCAACCACAGATTCCGAGTCAACATTTTCTTTTGGGCCATCTTACTGGCTCTTGAAGGAGTAAGGACTGAGCAGTGAGCCACGGAAAGAGAAAAGAAATCAAGTATTATTTCAAGCCATAGAGCCCTTCTATTCAGCAAAAGGACGAACATCTACCATTTGCCTGTCACCTTCTTGGGTTCTCTTCTGATTTCCTTGCACCTGGATCAGAACACCCTCTGGATCCCCAATTCTGGGCAGCAGGCCACGTGATCCCAGGTTGGGATGCCCGCCCTGGAGAGGGGAACAAGACCAGCTTCTCTCAAGGAAACAGAGGAAAGGGTGCAGCTGCCTTGCCTAGAGTTTGGACTGAGTTTGTCTGCCTCTAAGATGACAGGGACAGTCTCTGCTCAGCCAGGCGCCCTGGAATCTGCTGGGACTCTAGAAGGACAGCAATGGCGGGTGTCTCACGACCTTCCTTGCCAGATTCAGTCCCAGCCTTTCCAGCCCGGAGCAAGGCTGGCAGGAAGGGAGCGGGGCCCCAGCGCCTTCCCGCGCAGGCCTCCAGGAAATGAACTTTTCAGAGCAGTACTGGGCTCGGGCCAGAGGTCATCAGGGGAGTTGGGAAAGGACAAGGGCCTCGGGACTTTTGGCTCCAGAGACGTAGCAGCTTTCATCCTGTCCCTCCTCTGTCATCTCTCAGCGCGACGGGCCGGCCGGGCACCCACCCGAGGCGCTGGAATCGGCACAAAGCAGCAGGCAGGCCTGGAGAGGCCAGCTGTGGGGGGAGAGAAGGGCAGGGGAGGGGCTCCGTCGCCTGCGCGCGGCCTCTCCCTAGGGCCTTTGCTCTCCAGGGGCCCACCAGAGCCAGGGGCCCTTGATGGAAATAGAAAGCAAAGCAAAGAAGACGAAGGAAGGGGGGGGGGGGGTGTTTGTGTGTGTGCGTGTGTGTTGTGTATCCTTACTAACGTGCGCACTCCAGGGACCCGACACAGGAAGCTGGCCTAGGTGTCGAGGATGTGAAGCGCCCAATGCCCGTGGTTGGGTCCCGGGCGCCCTCCACGAAGGGGCGCGCGCGGCGGCCGCTGCGCTCCCCTGGGGACCCGCGTCCTGCCGGCGCTGCGCAGACAATGAACTCCTGGCGGAGGCTCCCGGCCCGGTTGGCCTCGGTGGAGGAGGCAGGAAGTGCGGGGGCCCGGGCCGGGAGCGCGGCTCGGGCAAGGGACAGGGAGGGGGCGCCTGGTGGCCGGGGCGGGGACGCGGCGCCCAGGGCGCGCGCAAGCTCTGCCCGCCGCCCTCCGAGTCCCGGGGCGACAAGGCGCGGGCCGAGGAAAGGCGGCAAGGCCCGGGGCCGGGCGAGAGCGGCCTCGGGGTTGCCGGCCTCCCGGGCGCCCGTGCTCACCGCCTCTTCCTTCCTCCCGCCGCCCGCCCGCCGCCGCCGCCGCCACCGAGATTCGCAATCCCCGCCAAGTCAGGCCCGCACCCCTTGATTGGCCACGCGGGCCCGGGGCCCGCACGGAGGGAGCGGCGAGAGCCCCTCAGCGGCACCCCCGGGCCCGGGTCCCCCGCGGGCGGCGGCGCGGAGCCGGGAGAGGGTCTGGGCGGGCAGGGTGTCCGCAGCGTGCCCCCTCCGCCGCCTCCGCCTCCCGCTCGCGGCTTCCTCCTCCCCCTCCTCTTCCTCCTCCTCCGCCTCCGCCTCCTCCTCCGCCGCCGCCTCCTCCTCCTCTCGGCTCGCTCGCGCGGGTCCCCGGCCGCCCGCCCGCCGGTCCCTCCTCCCTCGCTCCCTCCCTCCCCGCTCGCTCGCGCCTCCGCCGGGCCTCGCTCGCTCACCTTTCACCGAGCGCGGCTTCGCCTGCTTCCGCCTGGACATGTCCGGGGCTCCCGGCGCTCCGTCGCCCTCCGCGGCCGGCTCCCCCCGCCGCCCCCCGCCGCTCCGGGCTGCCCTTCTCCCCCTTCTCCTCCGCCTGCCTCTCGGAAACTTTTTTTTTTGCAGCCGGGTCGGCGGCTGCGGGGAGCGGATCGCAGGTCCCGGGCGGCCTCCCTGGGGGGGACGGCCCGGGCCGGCCGAGGCCGCTCGGGGGCGGGGGGAGGCCCGGGGGCCGCGCCGGGGCCCTGCCTGTTGCAATGCGGCAGCCGGGGGCTCTCGGTCCCAGCGGCGGTCCCAGCGGCGCGGGGAGTCCGGAGGCCACTCGGCCGAGCCGAGTTATGCAAAAAAAAAAAAAAAAAAAAAAAAAGCCGCCCCCCTCCTCCTCCCCACCCCCCGCCGGCCCCCGGCCCCTGCGGCCCCCTCCCTCCCTCCCCCACCCTACCGCCACCCTCACCCTCCTCCTCCTTCTGCTCCTCCGCCCCTTGCCGGATTTTTGTGCAAAGTTTGCAGGCGTCCGGCCACGCAGCCCGGTGCGGAGCTCACAATGAACCCATCTGAGGAGGGGGGGGACGGGGCTGGAGTCGAGGGGGTCTCAGGGGGGGTGGAGACCGGGAGGCGGTCGGGAGCGCGGAAGCTCAGCACCCCCCGGAAAAAAAAAAAGCCTTCAAATTAGCCCCTGCCGCACACAAAAAAAAATAATAAATATTAATGGATAAAAAAATGTCCAAACGCCTGGTTTGGAGATTATGATGGATGGGGAGGGGGGTTCCCTCAACTCAGCCTACTTGGGAGCGGGTGGGGGGGGGGGAGGGCTCGAAACGGCCGCAGTGGCTCGGAAGCCGCAGCTCGGGGCCCCTGGCTCACGCCCCCTTCTCTGGCTCTCGGCTCGGTCCGGCGCCGGCCCCCCGGAGGAGGAAGGGGCGCGCGGGGGCGCTCAGGCGGCGGCGGGCAGGCGCGCCCGTGCCCCGGGCATCGCTCAGCCCGTGCGCCGGGCCGCCGCTGCCTGCCCTCGGGCTGCGGTGCTCAGCGCGCGGCGCGCAGCCGATCCCCAGGCCGGTGCCAAGTCGCCGGCCCCGCTAGCTGCCTCCATGGGCCAAGGGCTCGGAGAGGGGGGAGGCGGCGGCCGCGGCGGCGGAGGAGGACGAGCAGGCGGCGGCCGGGCTCCCGTCCTCCCGGGCAGCGGCGGCGGCGGCGGCTGCGCCCCGGCTCCTCCGCGCTCCAGCCGGCGCCGGCCCGCCCGCCAGCCTCCCTTGCGCTCCTGTCTTCTTTGTGGTCGCTGGCTCTCCTCCTCCCGATCCGGCTGCTGGGGCTGCACTGCAGAGACACATAATAAAGCCAGGCTTGGCTGGAAATGTAGCCGGGTCCCAGCAGGAGGATGTGAGGAGCGGAGTCCCGGCGGGGGAGCGCTCTGATCCCGTGGGGCGCCCCGCACTGCTCCGGCTCGGATCAGACGGAGAGAGGGCCAACAGCACCGAGCGATGGACAGCGCTGGAAATACAGCTCCGGCCGCCCGCAAAACCCGGACCGCGGCGGCGGCGGCGGCGGCAGGCACGGCGCGGGCGCGGGCACCGTACCGGCACGCGGGGCCCCGACTTGGGCGCCCGCGGCACCCGGGGAGGGAGGAGGAAACAGACACAGGGCCCACGCGCGCTGTCAAGCTAGCCCAGATGCATTAGCGTCACAAACTGCAAAGGGGGGCGGGGGGGCCAACTGGGGTGAATTGCCCTAGCACTGCCTCTTCTGCAAATTATGCCCCTCGCACATGAATTATCCCCGAACTTGGCTTCTCCCTCTTGAATTCTGCCCACTGGTCGGTGTTTGAAGACCATCTCTACCCCACATCGGCAAACTCTTCCACCACTGAGCCAACTCTGGCGCCCCACACCTGCGTTTGTAGGGTTCCTGCCTCTGGTTGCGCACTTCTTAGTTAAGACAATAAAAGGAACATCTCCGCCCCAGCACATTGCAGTTGCGCTGCCTTCCCCGGCGGTCGAGAAAAGAAACCGGCTCCTACTTCCCACCAAGTTCTGCCCCAGCCACTAGGGGGCGCCTCGCGTCCCTGCCACTCTCGAGACGGTGGAGGTTTGGTCTCCGAGACTGCCGGGGAAGCGCTCGGACTTGGGAAAAGTCTTCCGCAGGCGACTCCCCTAAACTATTCCTTTGAAGCCTCCCCCTCCCCCTCCAGCTGCAGGCGGCCGGGTCCAGGGTGGGGGAGAGGCCCCGACATCGCCCCCCTCCCGGGCGAGTGGCGCCACCTTGGGCCGGCTCGCCCGAGAGCTGGGAGAGAGAAGCGGGTGCGCGGCGCGGCGCTGGGGGTTATCAATCTCGCGGATCGATAAGTTGCCACTTGGAGAGGGGAGGGCTGTGTCCCCTCGGAGACGAGTTACCCAGGGCAACCTTTCAGGGAAAAACCCGCTGCCCGCCGAGAGCCGCGCCGGGGCCGGCCGGGCAGAGGCGCCCGCCCCAAGCAGGGCGCCTGTGCCCCGCCGTTCCCCAGCCCTCCCGCCAGCCCGGCCCGCGCCCCCCTTGGCTCGCTGCGCGGTCCCACCCGGCCCTGCTCGCCTCTCAGGGCCTGCGGGCTCCCACCCCATGCTGGGCTGAAAGCGGAAGTAGATGCCGCCCCCGCACCCCTGCGGCTAGGGAGCCCAGGCCGGCGGGTGCGGGGAAAGGCCTGAGGCGGGGTGGGGGGCGGGTAGGATGGGGGGAGGCCAAGCTCTCGAGCTCAAGGCCGTCTCCGAGGTGCAGTCGGATGACCGGCGAAACGCGACGGAGAGGCGGACACCTTGACTCGGGGAGACAGAGAGGATCCCCAGAGGAGCCAGGAGCGGGACAGAGATGTCCCCTAACTGAGATCCAGCCCTGAGAGCCCCCAACCCAAGTTAGAGCTGCCACCACCAATACCCCCACACCCCCCCCCCAGGTCGCCTCCCTCCCCAGCTCTTGTGTCACGGAGTGTGCAACGTCTTGGCCTTCCCGGAGGACGGTGGGAGCCGCCTCCCGAAGATCGCGGACGGCCTGGGTAGCTGAGAGGGGGTGCCTGGGCCAGAGCGAGGGCAGAGGCCGCGAGGCGCCTGGGAAGGAGCCAGGAAGGAGGGGCCGAATCAGCAGCTCCCCCACCCCCGCCGGCGCCTGGGATCGAGGCCCGCGGAGAGAGGCTGACAGGCGGCAGATGGCACACGCTGGGGGAGGGGGCGGTTGGCCTCAGCTCCGGGGTGCCCCCGCCGCGGGCTCCCTCTCCTAGGGGGAGGGGGTGGAGAACAGCCCCCGGCTCGCCCGCCCTGGCTCTCTGGGGGGCTGAAGACTCGCGGATCTCGCCCAGCCGGGAGCCGGAGAGAAGGGGCCAGACAAAAGGAGCGCCGTGGGGTAGGGGTGTGCTGGAGGAAAGGAGGGGTCAGCGGGCGGTGTTTGGAGACCCGCGGTGCTGCCTTTTTTCCACCCTCCGGGAACTGCGGAAGGACCCAGAGGCCAAAGGTGGGGATAACCGACTGGCGGGTGGGCGACTGCGTATTCCGAACTGATCCACAAGGGCTGGGGGTCCTGGAGAAGAGCACAAAGTTTTCTTGAGTCCTTCCCTGCACGTCGCAGCCACACACGTTCGCGTCCCGACGCTCATCCCTCCCCTGCGAGACCTGTCTGCTGTCTCCCAGCTCGGTGGCAGTCAGGGTGCAGAAGGAGCTCGACCTCGTCCCCGCCTCAGCCCAGCCCCGATTTCTCTGAAGCTTGTTTCATTTTTAACTCCTTCTAGAAAAACAAAAAAACAAAAAAAACGCTGTTTTAAGGAAAATTCCAGAGCAGCAAAAGCCAGTAGCTCCTACCAAAAGGGTCTCAGGGGGCACCGGGTGAGGGAAGGCTAGCCTTGTTTCTCACCAGCCTGGTGACCAGGGACCAGAAAAAGGTCATTTTCGGGTGGTGTTTCACATCCCACCTGCCTGCTTCCGTCAGTGTATCCAGGGCTCTGGGCGCCTCCCCTGTGAGAAAGTCCCCCTGTGGCCCCTTCTTCCTCATCGGCAAATTACAGTCGCTCCTGCCCAAAGAAGTGGCTGCAGAAATCCTTTGTAAACTGAAAGAAGTCACCATCATAAATACAAGAGAAATTACAAATTGATGTTTTTGAAAACAAATGAGACCTTATTCACATAAATGGTCATCTTCCTTTCAAGTCAATAACTTGGCTGTAGGAGGGGCACCTCCCACCCAAGGGGCTGCCTCCCCACCATTTTCTGTATGCTCCTAATGATGCGTCCCCAGACACACAACAAGAGAGGCTTCTTTTTTGAGCTTCAAAAAGAGGCAAGGTGTCATCTGGTGAATTCAGGAGTGGCGCTGTGGTTGACAACAACAAGGTAGGACAACGAAGTAAAATAAGATAGGGTTCCTTTTGTGGCCTCTAAACTAGTATCTCTTGAAGGGTCAAGAGGTGCGTTGCAGGAAATCACCACCCGCGCAAACGCACACACACTTACTTTAAGTAAACAGCAGTCACTGGAATATGGAATTCATGATTTTTGTTCACCTTTTTATTCCCGGAAAGTCACCCTCTCTACTGGGAAAACTTGCATCAGCCTATAAAGAACCGCCATTTGGGGGCGCTGTGTGGCTCGGTAGGTTGGGCCTCCAGCTTCTGCTCAGGTCATGATCCTGTGGTTAGTGAATTCCAGCCCCGTGTCAGGCTCTGTGCTGACAGCTCAGAGCCTGGAGCCTGCTTCAGATTCTGTGTCTCCCTCTCTCTCTGCCCCTCCCCCACTCATACTCTGTCTCTCTCTCTCTCAAAAATAAATAAAACATTAAAAAAATATTGATAAGGGACAGCCATTTTGGGGAAAGAAGGTTAACCCCCCAGTCTTCCCCCAGAAAATAAGTTCATTCCTTTGTTTATCTGTTTATTTAACACGTATTTATTGATTGTGTGCCTACTGTGTGCCAAAAGTGAGCGGGAAGCAAGGAGCAAGGACCACAGGCCCTCCCTGCTGGGGCTTGTTCTCTGGTGGGGAGGCTGACTTTTAATAAATGGCCATATAAATAATTATTTAATTACAGTTTTGAACAATCCTAAGAAGGAAAAATATAGTGTAAAGGAGGCCAAAAAACAGAGGGTCACAGTGGTGGTCTGGCTGAGAGCCTGGAGGGGGAGGAAGGAGTCAGGAAAGAGGAGAGAGAACAGAGTTCCTGGCAGAGTGAACAGTGTGTGTAAAGGGCCTAAGGTGGGAACGGGCTGGTGGTTCTGAGGACAGGCTGTCACAGCCAGGCTTAGAAGCCAATCTGATCCATCTTCCAACCCAGCCTTCCTCATTGCCCCACTGGAGAACCTCAGGCAAGGGACTTGATGTACCTCCATTTTCTCATCTGCGAAAGGGGGATACAGGTCACATGGATCTCGTGGGGCTGCCCTGAGGATTTCATATTCATAAGCATGACCTGTCAGGCCCAGAGCAGAGCCACAAGGTCTGACAGCTATTATCAGGCCTCCACTTTCCTCCCTTCCGGTCTCTCACCTTTACCACCCACCAAGGCCAACCATGTCTCTAAAGGGAGATGCCCGTCATGCAACTGCACATTCCCTCCTCATACTGGCAAGTCCCTTCCTCCCCTGGTTGTTCCCTTGAGATAGGACAGACATGCCCCTGCTTTCTAGAAGCTTTCTAGCAGCTTTAGGTCTATGGAGAGGGAATCTGTGTTTGAGTGGATTTTTCCTTTTTCTCTTTTGCATTTTTGTTTGCTTATCATGATCCATCTATTCATGGAATCCAGGCTTCCCCGGGCACTCCTGTCCGGGAAGTACTAAGGTTGAACCACCAGGAGATGGCCTGGCACCCAGATGACTAGCCGGCAGAGGCCCACCATCCAGGTCCTCCCTGCCTCCACACCGGTATTTACGACATTGAGGCCTGGTCTTGAAGCTTCTGAGGCTTCAGAACCCAGTAAGACAAGAGAGTTCCTTCCTCTGCTCTCAGTTCTCAGCCTGGCTTTTTTTGGGGAGGGAATTCCCTGCAGATGCTCCTGAAGTTCTCCAAAGGTCCCCAATCCCCCCCGCCCCGCCCCATGACCACGACTCAAAGAGACCAGCAGCAGGCCCAGACATCTGCCTCCCAGGGGCTTTGGGAGTACAGTGCCAAAAACAATACATCGGGTGTGGGAACCTCCTTGTGTTCAGTTTCTGTTCAGCTGGGAAAGCCATTTCTATTTTATCATCATTATTATAATTATTTAATTCTTCAAGTGTCAGCAGGCTTTGTAAGGAACACCCACAAGGCAGGAAAGAAACCAACTTGGCGGGACGGTCCCAGTGGACTCACACCCTCAGAAAGCTTGAAACTCTTGGCCTTGGCCCTGAGAGTCTCCACCCAGACCACCTCTAACTGCCCCGGTGTGTGGCACACACACGCCTGAGGTCACTTGACTCTGGGCCACTTGTTGCTTTGTTCTCTTGAAATACTTCTCTTACAGTGCCTGTGGTTCTTTAAAAGGAAGAACAATTCAGTCTATAATGAATGTGATAAGTGGCTAGTTTTCTAAGTTTTAACTAGGAGCGATTGTATCAGGCAGGGCACTCTCCAGAACTTCGGCCATTGGTAGGTCATCGGCCACCAATGTTTTGCTAATGAGCAAACGAGATATCTATCACAAAAATGTGATAGATTTAGACATGAGCTCTCTGTTGGTGAAATTAAAGGTATTCAAATTGTGGTTTAGAAAAATGGTCTGGAGACACTTCCACCTTGCCTAACAAGGAATACACATTCAGTAAGACTGGAGTGACCTGTCCCCTTAAGACCTCCCACTTGATCCCTCAAGGGTCTGGGGTCCAGACAGAACTTCTGCTTGCATGGTGCCCAGCAGAGGACACAGCATCCTGCCCACGAGTGTGACGGGAGCTCACCTAGAGTGTGCCTTTCACGCAGGAAGTGGTTAGATAACCCAAAAGGACAGAATGCTGGGACTTTGTTGACCTGGCTGTAGGACCTGTTTTGTCCCTGAGGTAATAGCGCTTTAATAACTACCCATGCATGTGGCAGGATCTGCCTTCACTCTCACTTGGTAGAGTGAAGGATCTGCCTTCACTCTCACTTGGTTACGTGGGAGTAGCAAACCCTCTCCCATCTCTTCTGCGGTCACAATTAATTACCAAAAAGGACCTAAGAGTGTGCAGGACCAAACCGGCTAGATCATTTTGCCAAAAAATCTGATACTTGTTTGTTGTCCTGTGCATGTATCCTTTTCTCCTTCTACCCCCTCTCACCGCCCACCCCGTCCTAAAAAGAAGCTACGAGGTGCTCAGGTCCGAGAGAAATGCCATGGAGATTTCAGAAAGTACATGTATGTACCTGTGCCCCGCACATGTAGTTGGGGACCCGATGTCCATGGGCAGGAAGGAGAGAAGCGGGATCACCAGAGCTGTCTACTCCGGTCCCTGCTGCATCCCTAGTGTCATGCAGATGCTCAGGACTTAGTGATGGCCTTGGGAGAAAGACCATCAGTCTGCTGTTCCATGCACAGAGGAACTGTCTAACATCTCTTTGCAAACAACCGTCTTCATGCAAAGGGTTTCCAGTGGACAGCACTCACCAATTGGTACAATTCTTTGCCCACCCAGCTACGTTGGAAGCTATTTCAAGGCAGACCCCCGGAATTTGATATGTACCCCCCAACACTCCATGGTGTTCCCTTCATGCCCAGTGAATGGCTGTGGCTGGAGAAGGAAGCCGAGCAGAGAAGCCAGAGTCAGGCTCTGGGCAGACGGGGCACAGTACCACAGAAAGGACTTGCCCTCTCCAGCCAAAAGGGCCTGGCTTTAGGCCCCAGGACAAAGCAACTTCATTGATAAAATGAGGAGAATAATGCAGTGGCATAGGATGGTAGTGAGAAGTCAGAGAATACCACCACTGACCTGCTCGACGATGGGTGAAGGGCCTGGAGCTGGCACACAGCCCTTGGCATGTAGTGGGTGATTGATAAATGTCACGTTTTGATTGTGGTCCTTCTCCTAGTGATGCATATGGTGTGGCCCTGCTGAGGGGTGGACTGACAAGGAGGAGGGCTCATTTGCAAGGAACGAGTGGAGGCCCAAGGAGATTGCTGGTAAGACAGCTTCCCTCAGAGGAACCTCAGGACACAATCGTCTTTCTATCTGCCAGGTCCTTGGATTCTTAACTGGCTCCTTCTATACTATATATAAGGGCTTAATAATATTGGCTGTTGTTAGTATTTATAGGCAAAGCACACACAACAGCCATTCAAGTTTAGGTCCCCTGGGTGGCCCCAGGCAAACCCTCTCTCTGCCTCCGTTTCCCCATTTGTGAAATCCCTCTAGTTCTCTGACTACGGGAAGAAGCAGATCTGGGTTTATTCCCATCCTCTGGCCCACCTAGCATCAGGCCAGCATTGAAAGCCAGAGGGAGCAGAGGAAATTCAGGTGAAAGACCACCAAAGAGGGATGGTAGGGTGTGAGCTGGGAGCAGAGGGGGGCCGGGCTGGGGCCCCAGCGGACCCAGCCTGCTGCAGTATTTCCCAGGGCCTGCTGCTGCCTCCCAAGTTCCCTGGGCCCCATCCTGGCCATGAACATTGGGACATGCCAGGGCCTGGCTTCCCAGGGGCCAGAGGGAGCTCCCGCAGGGGACTTCAAAAGCCCAAATGCCTTTCAGAAAGGAACTAAAACTTTCTGCCTAACCAAAGCCTCCACAGGAGAAGAACAGCCTAGCCCTTTTCTTTTTAAGTCTCTTTATTTTCCAGCCGGCTGGCCTGGTCATTCTCTTTTTTTCCTATTATAAACGGTCCCAGCTGCAACACACAGGGAAAAAAACCATCTCCCAGGCCTGGGCAAGGGCCGACTGCAGCCGCAGCCGCCTGGCTGGCCTCCTGCGGCAGACAAAGGCGGCTCTAGCCTCCGGCACCCACTGGGAGAGGCCCTGGAGCCCCCACCCAGAGCCAAGGCCACAGCAGGAGCTAGGGGAAAATTCAGGAAGTTTCTGCCAGCACTCCGAACCTTCCTCGGCCCCTGGGAGCAGAGCCACCATCCGGCTGAGCCAAGGACTCCTAAAGAGACTGCCAAGGGCAGAAAATGAAAAATCAGCAACCCTCCCCTTATAAACGCCACACGATTCCAGGCTGTAGAGATGATCTCGTCCAACCACATATCTCCAAAGATGGGAATACCTTTCTGATATCTATGGGGGAACAGACTTGCCCAAGGTCACAATGCCAACTAATGGCAGAGCAGACTCTTGAAGCCAAGTCTCCCAATTCCAACACCAGGTAGCAGAGAAATGTTGGGGGAGCAGGGGAGGGGCCTTAACTTCCTGAGGCTGCTGGATGGAGCCGGGATGTCATTTCTTTTAGTAATAGGGAAGACTGACATGGGACATCCAAAAGTAGACAGCCAGCTTTGTATTCCCAGCTCCCCTACATTCCAGCAAATTGCTTCATTTCTCTGTGCCTCTGTTTCCCCATCTGTGAAAACAGAGATAAGCTTGTACCTACCCTAGGGAGCTGTTGTGAGGATTGAATGAGCCAGTACGTAAAGCACTAAGGACGATGCTCAAAAATGTTACCTCTTACTACTATAAATGTAAGAATTTGTTTTCTTCACCCAACAAATGTTTATTTGCAACCTCTGGGGTCTACTCTATGAAAAGCACTGGGCCAGCTGCTGGGGATCCAGCTGAGCAAGGCAGAAATGTCCCTGCCCTGCTGAAACTTCCAGTCAAGGGGGATAGGAGGAACTGAGGGATGTGGGTTTTCTAGCCCTGTGCCTGACTTGGGGCACCCCAGTTCCTCAGATCTGGTAGGAATCTAGCAGGGCTCACAAACTCAGTTATCTCCAAAACAAAGCTGACCAGGCAGATGATGCCAGGACACTAGAGAGGCTCCAAGGAGAACACCCTTGCAAAGAGGTGGGAAGCTAGTGTGCAGTTCTGTGTGCCTTTGTATTTTAAATCCTGGCAACCGGCTTAAGTATTTTTAATTATGTTTTTAAGTGGGACTGGGTTTGCGACCTCCCCCGCCTGGTGGGTCTGGTTCATGCTCTGAAGAGCCCAGGTCCCCTGGCCGCCTGCCCATGGTACGAGGGAGGCTGGCGGTTGGGGTGGGGGTGGGGGGTGCCAGCAAGAGGGAGTCGGTCTTGTGCGCCTCATGGCCCTGCATCCACCCCTCCCAAGACAGCTTCCCGACTGGCCAGGGTTGCTACCTCTGAGCACTGGGGGCAGGAGTAGCCGGGGGTGTGGCCCGTGAGCTCTGGGTGGAGGGCTTAGCGCCAGGGGAGGGGTGGCCCTCCCAGTGCCAAGCCCACCAGGCCCAGCGGCCAGCGCTGAGCCTGACCCCCACCTTGGCCCATGAGGACACTGTCAACCATGGAGCTCAATCCACCTTCAAAAAGCCAACACACCCAAAAACAAAATCCCCTCCTCAGCCTTCAGAATCCCCACCGACTTCCCAGGAACTTTGCTTCAGTTGGAAGGAATGGGGGGGGCGGGGGCGGCAAAGCCACTCTCCCCTTAGCAGTCCTGGCCAAGGGACAAGTGCCCTCCTTTCCACATCTCTCTCCCTAGCACACCACCCACAAGACCCAGCCTCAGATCCTGCACAGAGCTCCTACTGCGTCGACTAAGTTTTTGCCCACAAGCTGTTATTATTTCCATTTTACAGATGAGCATTGAAGGCTCAGAGGGACTGTGTTACTCACTAGCCCAAGGTCACACAGCTCTTAAGGGTTGGAGCCAGGATTGAAATCAAAGCCGACCACCCCCTAAAACTGAAGATTTTCCCCTTGCACAATTTCCGGTTCTACACCTTGCCTGAAGCATAACCTTGATGTATTGATTTTAGGTGGATAAATGTTTAGATACACAGGGATAGACAGATGGATCAAGATGGTGTCTGGGAACCAGAAGGCACTGAGCCTTTGTATTACCTGTCGATGGCACAGACAATCGTATTACCTGTCAAGTTGGTGGGGAGGAATGTCCTCATCCCAAATCTCCATCAAGTCCTGGATTCTTTTGCTTTAATTTTTTTTTTTAGTTTATTTTATTTTATTTTGTTGAACTCTGCAACCAATGTGGGGCTTGAACTCACAGACCCTGAGATGAAGACCTGAACTCAGATCGAGTCGGATGCTCAAATTGACTGAACCACCCAGGCACCCCTCACCACCTTTTGTTTTAATTTTTAATTTTCAATTACAGAAGATTTCAAACAAGCACAAAATAATAGCAGATACCTGTCTGCCCCACCCCCATACATGTAAAATTATACCACATTGAGGAGGGGTGTTTTCTTCCATACTGACAGTGGATGTTTTCTCAATGTTACTCAAATGTAGCAGCTTCAAGTCAAATCTCCTAGGTACCCTTTCCTCTCTCCAATGAGACCCAAGCCTGTCTTATTTTAAAATGCTGCCATAGGGGCGCCTGGGTGGCTCAGTTGGTTGGGCGGCCGCCTTCCGCTCAGGTCATGATCTCACCGTTCGTGGGTTTGAGCCCCGCGTCGGGCTCTGTGTTGGCAGCTCAGAGCCTGGAGCCTGCTTTGGATTCTGTGTCTCCCTCTCTCTCTACCCCGCCCCTGCTCACGCTCTGTGTCTCTCTCTCTCAATAATAAATAAATGTTAAAGAACAAAAAATTTTTAAAAAAATTAAAAATAAAAAAATAATAATAAAAAATAAAATGCTGCCGTAGGATCGGGGTACCTGGATGGCTCAGTTGGTTAAGTATCTGACTTTGGCTGAGGTCATCATCTCTAGGTCTGTGAGTTCGAGCCTGCTTCAGATTCTGTGTCTCCCTCTCTCTCCGACCCTGCCCCGCTTGTACTCTGTCTCTCTCTCTCTCTCAGAAATAAACATTAAAAAAAAAATGCTGCCATAGGATCAAGGGGGCTGCCCTGAGTAACCAGCAGGCCTAGACAAGCCTCCAGGATTTAAGTATTCACACATCAGGAGGGAAGCTACGGGAGCCTTAACTGAAATATGGGGTTTTGAACGGTACTCACTTGTCATTTGACCCTGGGGGAAGGACCCTGTGAACAGGCAGGGGAGGTAGCAAGGGGTCAATTTTACAGGGGTGCAGTCTGAAGCTCAAGAAGCGGTCCTCTCAAAACTGAGAATCTCTTCTCTTCCCTGGCCCTGCCTCCCTATTTTCCTGCTGTTCTCCTTGGAGCAGTGGGTGCAGAAAGGAAGGGGTGCCTTCAGCGGGAGGGGCTGAGAAATCAAATCTCTGGGCAAGAGGAGAGTGGCCAGGCTGTGCCCAACCTCCAGGGGAGGTTGTCCTACCTGCTCCACAGGGGCCTCAGGGTGCTTGGTGGGTCCTTGCAGAGGGTGAGCAGAGACATCCAGCAGGGCATCTGCGGGCTGACGAGGTGTGTCCACAGGCACCCTCAGGAATGACAGGTAGCATGTCGGGCAGGCTTGTATCTCTAGGCATGCGGAAGAGTCCACCTCCCAGGAGGGACCCTCCACCTGGTCACATGCTAGACTGTGGCTCTCATGCTTAAATGTCTTTCAACGTCCAGGAACACACAGAGAAAGACACACACCTTTTTGGGGCCTTCCTCATGCAAATGTATCTGTCACACTAATCCCAGGGTTTGGGGACACTAAAGCCAGAAGTGCTGCATCGTCTCTCGGGCAGACCCTTGGCCTCACTTGGGCTTTCAGCAAAGTCACAGAGTAGAAACAGTGGAATGATAATGGTAATAATAATATAATTAACTAATTATAATTAATAATAATAATACCTTAAGAATTTTTCTATTGCAAGTGATTTTTTTTTAATCTAGCTTTAACAAAAAGGATGTGGTTCCAGCTTCAGGCATGAGAAGATCCGGGTGTTCAAAGAATATCTCCATCACTCTGCACAGTGGTTTCTTTAGACTCCATACAGTGACAATATGGCTGCCAGCAGCTCTGCCTACCCAGCCAGTTTCAAGATCAGTGCAAAAGAGACAGCCTTTTCCCCCAAGTCCTTACCTTGACCACCATGACTGGACCAGCCAAGGTCAGGTACCTACCATTTCCTGTGTGCCAATCACCATATGGCACCATCTACATCGTCTCATTTTATCTTCAAGCACATGCCATCCACTTGATTTTGTATTTATTTGTTCTTTCTTTAAGTTTATTTATTTATTTTGAGAGAGAGACAGACAAGAGAGCAAGCACAAGTGGAAGAGGGGCAGAGAGAGAAGGAAAGAGAGAATCCCAAGCAGGCTCTGAGCTGCCAGGGCGGAGCTGGATGTGGGGCTCAAACTCATAAACCGTGAGCTCATGACCTGAGCCAAAATCAAAAGTCAGATGCTCAACCAACTGAGTCACCCAGGGGCCGCCATATTTATTTGTTCTTGTTTAATAACTATCTTTCCCATTAGACTATAAGCTCCATGGAGACAGGGACCTTGTGTCTCTTATTCACCACTGTGTCCTCAGTGCCTAGAACAAACTAGAAAAGCCTAGGCACTAAAATAATTACTTATTGGAAAGAGTGCACTTTTACCATTCCAGAAGTAGGGAGTGGGTATGGGGGGGGGGGTAGACAATTATTCTCACCCTCTGACCAACTTATTTTTTTCTCTCTCTGTTTTTTTAAACACTATATAAGTGGGGCGCCTGGGTGGCTCAGTCGGTTAAGCGGCTGACTTCGGCTCAGATCATGATCTCGCGGTCCGTGAGTTCGAGCCCCACGTCGGGCTCTGTGCTGACAGCTCAGAGCCTGGAGCCTGTTTCAGATTCTGTGTATCCCTCTCCCTGACCCTCCCCTGTTCATGCTCTGTCTCTCCCTGTCTCAAAAATAAATTAAAAAACGTTAAAAGTTAAAAAAAATAAAATTAAAAAAATAAACACTATATAAGAAACACTGTAATGGAAACTACAGAAATCCAGAAGAAAAATTGTCCACAGACCCACCCAAGATTAAAGCAATGTTTTCCTTTGTCCACATCACTAGTTTCTCTCTTTCCATGTGTCAATCTGTTTTCACAGATAAACAATAGTATCCCCATAAAACATTAGGTTGCATATTTTCAATACATACTTTCCCAGTTTTGTCGGAGACGAAGCTAGCTTCCCCCTTACTTATCTACTTCCTTCCCAGGCCCCACTTGCAAGGCTGGCAGTTTAGTGTGTAGCCTTCCAGAAGGATTCTCCCTGCTCACAGGTCATATACAAACAAAAAGTACGTGTATGGGAAGGAGCGGGCTGGTATTAGTGTTAAAAGATGCATCATATTATAGACACTAGATGTTTGTCCTCCTCCAAACATATCATGGAACCACATATCATGGAACCCCTCCAGGGCACTTGGAGTAATGCCAACACATTCTTTTTCATAGCCACATAATATTTTGTGTATAGCTATAGCATCACAATTGAACCTATCATCCTGGAGATAAATATTTCCAGGTTTGTAACACTTCAAAAAACATTTTAATACATATCTTGTCCTTAAGTCCCAGGATGGAATCTCAGGAGCATGGCTGCGAGACAGAGGCTATGTTTTTTGTTTTGTTCTGTTTGTATTTTAATATATATTGCCAAATTTCTTTTCCCGCAAGGCCGTAACAATTCATATTTCCACCAACTATGTATGAGACTGCCTTTCCCCCACCCCTTATCAGCCAGAACTATATGACATCACCCTTTTTTTTTTTTTTTTTTTTTTGCTAATCTGATGGGCACGAAGAGGCTTTTCATGTGGCTCTGCTTCACATTGGTTGGGACCAGGAATCATATTGAGTATCTTTTCATGTGTTTTTGACTGTTTGGGTGTCCTCTCCTATGAAACGTCTGGCTGTATCCTCAGCCCATTTGGGGGGCCCTTTGACTACATACTTGTCTCAGTGCATCATAATTATTTATGGTCCCAAGTGCCGTGGGTTCCACCTGGGAAAGAAGAGCTAGATCTTATTCTTGACAAGAGCACCAGCACCTAGCACACAGCAGGACTTCAGGAAACAGTGAATCAGTGCTGCTCACCCTGGGAGTCTCTGTTCCACACCCCTCAGGCCCAGTCACCCAACAGGAGGACCCAAGCTCCCCACTCTGGGGTTATGTGTTTATTTTTCCCAGCCAACTGTCACAGGAAGCTCTCACCAGCATCTCTGAAGAGCCCCCTGGCAAAGCTGAGTGGCATCTCACCATAAAAGCTGAGTGGAATATCACCATAAATGCTCCCAGCGTGCATTGGGGCTTCCCTACCTTGTTTCTCCCCAGGAGGCACATATCCACCCACAATCCCTTTGGCATGGAGCCCCTGGCCCAGGAAGGTCAAGTTCTTCTCCCCAGGAAGCTGTTCTCACAGTCCTTCCTGCGGTGAATGGGTCAGAGTGGGAGGCAAGGGATGGGGACCTCCCAACGATGACCCCCAAATTGAATTGCCCATGTTGTTTGGCTGAATAGAAAAGAGTAGACTTTTCAGCCGTAGCAATCTCTTACTCGACACATCCCCAAAGGCAAGGGAATTAAAAGCAAAAATGAACTACTGGGACCTTATGAAGATAAAAACCTTCTGCACAGCAAAGGAAACAACCAACAAAACTAAAAGGCAACCAACAGAATGGGAACAGATATTTGCAAATGACATATCGGACAAAGGGCTAGTATCCAAAATCTATAAAGAACTCACCAAACTCCACACCCGAAAAACAAATAACCCAGTGAAGAAATGGGCAGAAAACATGAATAGACACTTCTCTAAAGAAGACATCCGGATGGCCAACAGGCACATGAAAAGATGCTCAACGTCGCTCCTTATCAGGGAAATACAAATCAAAACCACACTCAGATA